>NC_043988.1:19861738-20006738 GCF_902150065.1 Myripristis murdjan | reverse complement strand
CAGTCATAGTTAGTTCAGGCCCTATTAGACACATGCGTTTTGTCAGTAGAGCAGTAGACAGGAAAATTATTCAGAGTAACTGATCTTGCTGTACCATAAAATTTCCCTTCATGTCGAAATCAACCCCAGAAGTGGGATATATTTTCGTATTATTTTCATTCTTATTAATTATCTTTAATTTTTCGTCATTTAAAACACTCAGTGGGGTTTTTTTTTATAAACCTGCCGCTGAAAGCTGAGACAAAATACAGGCTCTCCCTTTATTTTACTGAGCTTATTTTTGAACTTCCATCGCTATTATTCTGTATTTGTCTTGCATAGCAATCACCACATGGCACATCGTTTGCTTTGTGCCTGAATGGCACCTTTATTTCCCTAAATGTAGTAATTTTAATTTCTTTTTCCATTAGTGTGGGCTGAGAGAGATGTAAAGTTTTAGGGCTTTGATTTATAGACAATTTGGCCTTTTTAACACCCAATATGAATTGACCTCTTTGTCTAATGGTGGTTCTGACTATAGGGGATACACTTGCAGACAAGGACACAGACATGGATACACAAAGACAGACACTCCATACACACACACACTCATGCACACACACTCACATACACATAAGGCTGGAGTGGTTTATAGGGTGGCAATAAAAAGAAATGTTGTGTGAAATGAATCCAGTGTGAGTTACAGTGTTTTGGAGGCTGTGTTTTCTTAGAGATGGAGAAATAGACCCACCCAGATTTGTCATGTTTATATAAAGACTTTTTACTTGGGTTTAATTTTCCAACTCTACAGGTGGGAATCAGCACAACCTGACCCTCCAATCACAAGATGCAGTAAATGTGTAATCTTTGGCATGCATGTGTCTGAATTAAGAGAGAAAAAGTAAATAAAACAGAATTATCAAACAACTTAAACAATTTACTTTTGAATCATACTTCATATTATTATATATTTAATTTGATTAATAAAATCGGAAAATGGTATAGGCCTATATGGTATATTTTATATGAGATTCATGGGAGCTGGTGGGGGAAAATGGTTTCTTCTGAGTTTCATGGACGTGGGGAAACCGGTTTGTTGCTGTGTGGTTATTATTTTAAGGTGGTAATGTTACAGGTGAAAAAAATAATCAGCGCACCAGTATTCAAAGTGCCGTTTATCTATCAGCCCTACTGTGCGCTCTGTACATTGACCCTTTGCATAAAACCTGCACTACCCTGAAAATAACTTCTTATTCTTCAAATAACTTCTTGTATAAACTTATCATTTAACATTTTGTAAGTAGAGCACTTGCTGTATTTCCAGTGTTTCCCCATTATTGCACCTTATTTTCATTTTTATCTATCTTGTATGTATATTTTATTTTACTGTTATCTTTACTATTTACTGTTAGTTTTCCCTCTTGCACCAACATACCAAGATAAATTTTGTGTATGTTCTTGTACTGCTCTCCTCGCCGGCGGCTGCTTCTTATTTTTGTTGACTTCTTCTTTGCTGGTGTGATTTTGCTCCACTCCTGCAAAGAAACCTCCATGTTAGTGCATCCTGAGGATTGCGTGGTAACTTCTGTATGTGTAAACTGTGTCCTCTCTGTTCTGTACTTTCTTACGCAGGGATTGCGGGGTTGTGTAATGTCAGTCTGAGTTCAAAGTGAAACTCAAATCACATCAGGCTCTCATTTGCAGGTAAGAGCAAAGTTCCTCTTTTCTCCTCTTTTTAAGCTGCTATTTATTCCACAAACTGCTGCTACACATTCACAGCTCCCGCCAGCTTTACGAGACGCTCTAAAACATTTTGGTGGGCACTAAAGCAGTGGTAGTAGCTCAGCAGGTGATGTGTGGCATGTCACACTGCAGCGCACAGCTGGTACTAGCAGCTCTATTCCCTGTGTAGCTCAATGGATAGATGCAATGCAGCACTAACCCTGCTAAATGTGTTGAAATGAGACTTTTCTGTATGGCACTTTAGATAATAACGCCCAGCAAATAGAATATATGCACAAAATGGCATGTTGAAAAATGCCATTTCATTACCACTTTAAACTCTCACTACCTCCATTTATCTGCCATATTTTGTAACGCGAAAGTAAATAGTCGGTCAAACTTCCAAATATTGTGCCACACTTGCACAGTGTGCACCACACACTGCTGCTGTGAAAGGTGAGTTAGCTAGCCAGTGACCAGAAATCTTGCACAAGAAAAGTAGCTCCCTCAGTATTTCTATTAAAAATAAGGTTAGTATGCCCTCTGTTAACCAGAAACTGGTGTTCATGCTTTTTTGTCTGCTGACCCAATATTGAAGGAGGTAAGAGAAGTAAATTGCATGAGTAACCCAGAAAAGAAGTGCATTTATTGGTTATTAAGAGAGAGATTCATTGATAATGATATTTAATTTTTATACACCAGAAAGTTTCACTTCACAATTGCCAACTTATATCTCAGTATAACTGAGGCACAATACACATTACAGTAGCCTCGCAGATGACATCTGTTGATATCATCAGATATGATGTTTATACATCATTTCCTGTACAAAAAAAAAAAAAAAGAAAGAAAGAAAGAAAGAAAAAAGAGTGCTCGTGATCCACATTTTGGGACATACCTTGTCTGGCGGTTCTGTCTCACTGTGTTAAACAAGACATCATTACTTTTATGTAGTCTGTCCTGGGAGCTCAGTCAGGTCTCTGCTCTGGTTTATCTTCACTGTTAAAGCTCTCAGTGGATATATTAATGCCTTTTTGGAGAACTGGAGAGAGAAAGATAAACTGGGTTTTGGGAGTCATATTTTATGCTATAGGGGAAAAGTGATACCTGTATGTTACCTGCTTCAGATATGTGAGAAAACCCTTGTGAATTCCACCCTGTTGCTAAAGCTGAATGATTTTACTGATTTTAAACTAGCTTAGGGTGTGTTGAGAGCTCAAAGAAATGCTCTGCTGTCTTTACTGTCACAAACAGCTGGTGTTGTGTTGAAACGGGAGGTTGTACTTCAACAATAAGACAATAAGAAGTACAATGATCATATTCCAAAAATGTAAAAAGGTAGCACATTCCAAATTTTCAAGTCAAGGACGAGAAACGACTCACATTTCGCCTGTTTTTTTGACTCACATCACACTAAAAAATGCTTACACATTTTGGCACAAAGCCTCCATCAGAATGCACATATTATACCCAGAATTGTGTATTCTTGTTGCAAAAACCCATAGAGAAAAGCCAGATTTGTTCAGGCAGAACCACAAAGAACATGCAGTCTCGTTTTCCAATACTCTATCATCCACATGTAGTATTTAACATAGCCGGCATGATGAATTAAATGATTGAAGGCTCAACTATACTCAACTATGTATGTAATTACAGGCCATTCTATGTCAATGGTCAACATATCCAACTAAAAATCCTTCGGTTGCAGATTTGGCTGCAGGAAGAGCATACAGATGCACAGTTGATATGTACATGGAGAGTTCGGACTAGTATTTCTCTGTATTTCAGTAAACTTAACTTTTATAAGATCTATACATGCACTCAAATCTTTTGTAATCTACAGATATAAGGAAGCCTCCAATAGTTACCAGTTACCGTGGTTACACAATCACATCTCACCCACTGCAGAGTAAAGCTGATCACTGGCTTCACTGCAAGAACACACCACCTAGAACAAGATTTGCAACTTGCGGTGGAAAGTTTTCACTTTTGTAAAATTACAGTATGCCAAAAACATGGATCGTGTGGCGAAAGGCAATGTTACCTCTCCAGTTTGGCTGCAAGCTTGATGAAGAGGGAAATCTAAAGAATGTTGATAAGGCAGTGTGCTGCATTTGCAGCAAGAAAATCAATGTCATGCGAGGAAACACGTCAAATCTATCTTTGCATCTTAGGAGCGCTCATCACTACTGCAACAGTCTTATCCAATAGAGAACTGTTCACGTGTGTTTGGGTGATTATAGCCACTCTTGGAGAAGAGACTGGCCCTGAATATTCAGAGGGAGAGGAAACTCTGTTGTGTGGCATCTGCATTAAACAGCCGCCTGGAACTGTTGAGTGGGAGGCAAATGTTTCAGCAGAGCCATTACTGCTGCAACATGAGAAGGTGTTTTTAAATACACAGAAGTGCATGAGCGTGTACACGCACAGTCAGAAACGCACACATGTACATGCAAGGCAGTGGAGACACGTACCTTCATGCGTGCACACACAGGTGTGCTGGCAACATCATCCTTCAAAATGAGAAGGCTCAACCCTGAGATAGTCACTGCAGAGTGGAGATGCACTCTCTCTCTCTCTCTCTCTGTCTCTCTCTCTCACTCACTCACTCACTCACTCACTCTTTCTCTATGTCTGTGTGTGTGTGTGTGTGTGTGTGTGTGTGTGTGTGTGCAATTCATGAAAAGGAAAGCAGCTTTTGGTGAGGTCATGAACTTGCGAATGGAAAAAAGAAGCCTCCTTTTTCTTTTCCATTACATCTCACTCCAAAGACTGCTGTTGTTATGCATTTGTTGTAGATACCGACCAGAAGGTGCATAATAATTCTTTTCTGTGTGATAATGCTCCCTTTTCTACTATTCCTCTGGAGAAACATCATGTACCATGTGAATTTCCATGTGAATGAGTGAGTTGGCTAACTATTTTAATGCAGTAAGTGACTCGGTTAACCATTGAGGCCTTACAGTTACCTAGAAGCTTGGTAAAGTTTGACGCAGAGATATCTGAAAAAAGAGATGGCAGTCAGTGGTTTGCATCACATTCATTTTTCCAGCAAACTACTGATTAAAGAAGATGAGACAGCCACATTTAAGTTACTATTCACATTTCTATGATTTTTGGCTTGCAGATTATCTAGCTATCTAGCTACTGCAAGATACTGTCTCACACAGTGCAGTAAATGGAGAGCTGCTCAGCATGAGGTCTGCAGATCCTCAGCTGTGTCTGCACACTTGTTTGTGGACCCATGAGGATATACATCTATCATTTGTCCCCAAGGGGGCACCATACTTGTAGTTTTCTCCCACCTGATGAACATCAATAGGCAATTCAACAGCATGAAAGTTTTGTTTGTCCTAGCTTGTGCTGACAGACATGCATGTTTAAGTTTTGCATATCTCGGTTAAGTGTTTTGGGGTGATTTTTTTCCCCCCTCTCCACTTCATGGTTTGTGACTCAAAATGTAGTAACAGTCAGGCTTTCATTGAGTTGCAAGCGTGCTCACAGTAAATACATTCAGAGGTTCCACTTGCCTGCTTCAGCCAAGCTTTTATCGGACAGATCTGAAGTGCTGCTCACTCGTCACTGTGCAGGAGCCGCTGCGATGATGGCTTCCCTGAAGTACAGTTGTTCACACTGCCACCTATTCATTCATTCTTCTCCTAGTCTTTCAGACACATACTCTCTTACTTTTCCACACATTATTTTCTATTATCCCACATGCTCTTCCTCTCTCTTTCAGATACAAACACACACACACGTTCACATTCACACAGCTGTCCATAGCCCTCAGCAGCCTACCAAACTTGAGCAGCGGCAGCAGCAGAAAGTACTTAGTGGTCTAAAAGAGGGAGTGGTGGGCTTTGTCTTAATCCGTGTTTGGGCTGGAACAGACTCCTAAATAAACTGCTGCAATGGGACACCACTGTTTACCAGCACTGAGACGATTGTCTCAAAGTGTTGCGCTGTAAGAACAGAGCTCATTTAGCTGGGGTCGGCCAAAACATTAAAGACAATTGGCACAATTCCTTAAGCGTGGAAATGTGGGGAAATACAGAAAAATTCCACTTTTCACAAAAAAACTAAAACATACACACACACACACACACACACACACACACACACACATACACGCGTGCAAATATCATTTTGTTTGGAGTGGGTTCATTTATAATAATAAACTATCCTAAATTTAGTACAACAATTTGCTTTGGCCCCGAGTCCAAACTGAGCACTGACACGAAACCAAAGCCAAATTACCTCCATCCTCCACTGCCTCAGTCTTCCTCATTATAGAGGAAGACTAAGGCTAATCTGCAAAACCTTTGAATTATTTTAATTTTAATTTTTTTCTCCTATTTTTTTTCCCTCATTAAGTATCTGTTACGAATTTTATCTTCATTACTACCACAGAGCTCAGTCCTGCTCTGCTATTTGTCTTGCGTTGTAGTATTACTGATTGGATATGTTGTATCGCAAAACTGTCTTTCAGCTGAGCTCCAGTCATCACCGTGGCCTCGGATGGCATAAAAAAGATGAGCATCACTTCCCATTGTGTCAAAATAGGACTTTTGTAGCTGCTATATGATTAGATTAAAGTGAAGCTGTTTGATTTATGTGCTATATTTAGTTTGGTCTGATCTCTGTCAGCGATATGATGGTAGATAAAAATGTTGGTGTATGTATGAGCTGCAGTCAGTGATCATCATGAGGTAAACAACTATCATACAATTGTAAATTAAAAAAAATAACAGCCTACATATGTTTGATACTACTTCTGTGGTGTAAAACTCATGGGAAACTTTTCTCCACATATGAAAAACATGGGTGCACTGATTTTAGGTGCGTCTAAGCTCCACGATATCCCTGATCTCAGAGACAGTCAGTGTGCAGCCACTGGATTAGGACCAGTTATGTCTCTCCTAAATCTTACTCTCAAACGTTCGCTGTGAAAACACATTACTGAAATGCCAAGACCGGTGGTTTAGGGTATGTGTGCCTCCCCATCCTCCCTAACACACACACACACACACACACACACACACAGAAACTCAACAGACAGACACACACACATACACTGACCTTGAGGGTGTTAGCGGTGTTGACGTTTGTTTAGACGGCGTTTCAATTCCTCAGACCGCCGCGAGGTCACACGGCTTCACATCAAAGACAAGCATTTCTTCCTGGGCGACACCAAGAGCTCTGGTGTTTATTCTAAAAGTCTGACTGTCTCTCTGTCTGTGTCCCTGCCTGTCTGTCTGTCTGTCTGTCTGTCTGTGGCGATAGCTGCCTTTCTGTCTGTGTGGCACGTTCAGATCTCTGTGTGTCTTTTTGTATCTGCGCGGCAGTGATCTGCCAACTGTCTGTCTCTGTGTTGTCTGTCTGTGTCGCCTGATTTCCTTCCACGCGTTCATATTTCTCTCCCTCTCCTTTTTTCTGTCTCTCTTGGTCTAACTTGATCCATCTGTCTCTGCCTCTGTCTTTTTTTCTTTTCTCCCAACTATTCTCCCATCTGCTGTTGAGGTGTCACAGCCAAGGTGCTTTATTGTGTTCATTTGCGGAAAAGGGAGCATTGATTCTTTATGGCTTTCTACTATCACAATAGATGATCTTGTCAGAGGAGCTTTAAGTGGATGTGATGATTCAGTTGACATTTCTTAAAGTTTGTTGTTCTCATCCCAATATCTGTTGATGTGCAGCGCCTGGACTTGGCTGCCTGTCAAGTCGTTTTTTACTTGAGCGCTATTTAGCAAAAATCATCGATTGCTCCATTTCACTCCAATTTAAACAAATACTTTTTTTTTTCAAACAAGACTCCTTTCAACTAGAGCCAGCTGGCATTTTTTCAGAGATTTCAACCTGTTTTCTCTTACACACACAGATCACACACACTCACACACACACACACACACACACATTTTTTTCTTTTTCTTCCTTTTGAATGTTTTCCCAGCACTGCGCTCCACCTGTCTCTCTCTCTCTCTCTCTCTCTCTCTCTCTCTCTCTCTCTCTCTCTCAGTAATGCTGGATGTGATCGTCTTCACGCTTCATGTCTGCTCACGATGGAGTGATTTGTTCTTTTCCACTTCCTGGCTGCAGATCAAGCACTTGTTCCAGAGCAAACCCACAAAGGGAGTTGAGAAATGTAGCGCTGTGGTGCTGAGCTGAGCCTACCTTGGAAATGGGGAGGATCTGGAGAGGATAAGAAGGCTTAAGAGGCATTTGATGAAAGTGTGGGTGCAATAACCTAATTTGTTTTTAATTGAGTTTGTGTTTCCCATGACACAAAGCTTTTCTCTTTAAAACGAGAAAATCTTAAAGTTGTCTGTATGGGAGCAACATTTAGTATATTTTGTCTAGTACCCCTGTCATGTAGGGCAGTCGAGTTCAAAGTGGGGTCTTGGGACCCGCAGAGGTCCTTGAATGATCTTCCAGGGCATCCTCAGCAAAATGAGAAGTAGTTTAATTTCTCTATAATTGAATTTACTTCAAATTATTAACATGCAAAAAAAATGGATGAGTGATTATTTTTGAGATGCTGTAAACTCAACCACTTTGAATTTATGTTTCTAAGTTCAATTATGACACAATGAGCATAAATCAAATTATATTTTCGTATCAAGCAAAACAACTTCAAATGGGGGTCTGTGGCTCAATGAAAGACACTTTGGGGGTCTGGAACATGCAAAAGTTTGAAAACCGCCGATGCAGGGATCCACCAGAAACCAAATCAGGCACCTGACACTTTTTTGGTTCCCAAGCCACGGTTTTAGAAGCTGTGCTTTAAAGCTGTGACCACACTGCAGAGTAATTCATGTGTATTGTTAAGTGTGAGCTTAGCCCCCCAGGGGTGTGTTTTGTTTTGATGTCTCCTGCTGCAGGCGTATGAATGGCCACCTGGAGAGCAGGGGGAGCCTCCAGGCATGTTAACGAACACCTGTGGGGCATCGGGGGGCCTCTGTGTGATGGACATGGTTCCGCTTCACGTGGCACTAATTTTTCTCAGCCTGAGGGAGAGGCAGTGGGATTTGAGTGTGTGTGTGTGTGTGTGTGTGTGTGTGTGTGTGTGTGTTGAGAAGGCTCAGACTATAGGAGTTTTGGGCTGATTTATCCCTGATTCACCCCTTCTGACAATTGGAGAAGAAATTTGGCCTGGGACCTTGGTTGGTACTGATGTTCGGCCCAGATTATCCGGTGATCTGAGGGGATTACAGATCCAATCGTACACCTCCTGACAGCTCACAGACTTATTGGGGCTGCTCAGATCATTTTCAGACATGTTTGATAGTTATGATTTAAAATCTGGTTGATAATGTCACTGCTTTCCGAGCAGGACCGTAATATGCAATTACAATGACAATACTATCATTGCTAAGAAACGGTAAACATTTTAGCCTTTGAGGCTAAAGACCGATCCACATAGTGTTTTCAAAAGTGTTTTTTGGTTCCATCACTTGAGCATCTCACAGAACAGATACGCTTCTGTTTTATTAATTGAATCAATCCACACCACCTGAGACGTGTCTCATAGCAACTCCCTGCGTATTTTAAGCGTAAGCTGCCCAGACAGCTGTTTAAATCATACAAATATCTAGCTATATGCTTTGATGGATGTGGAAATAAAATCAGTTTGTTTTCATCTGCTTCCCCACGAAGTCACGTGATGTCATTTATTGCTCCCTATGGCAAAATAATCTTAATAATATCGGTAGTGTGTGATGGCCCATTATTTTCAAATCTTGAAGCGTATAAATGTTTTAGATTTCAAACCTCAATTTCAAAATCAGTTAGGATTTTAAAATTCCTGTAGTCTGATAGACCGTCAAGATCGTGAAAAAGCCATTTGACTCGCTCATTTGACTTTTTGAAGATATTATCCTTTATGTTATATATGCTCTTGTGTCCTTATCAGACTGTTAGATGAGTGTGCGCTTGAGTTTGTGTGAGCACATGTGCAGCCAAACACATCTGTGTTTGCATTTGCATGTGTGCATGTGTGTGCCATTGTACATGTATGTGGATGTCTGTGTGTGTGTGTGCGCGCGCGTGCGTGTGCATGTGTGTGTGTGTGTGTGTTTTAGGCCTGCCTCTCTCAGAGATGGTAATTGGTTTTAATGCCATCAGGAACAGATTGTGATACTGGCTCACCCACTACTAATGCTTATGTAAATACGATAACCATCTAAAGACATGATTGTGTGTGTGTGTGTGTGTGTGTGTGTGTGTGTGTGTACTACGTAATATGCTTTTATCTCTTATCATATGGAGGTCAGCTGTCAGACAAATGTGGCATTGTCAAAGGTCGAGGGAGAGTGGAATGTGTGTGTGTGAGCGTGTGTGTGTGTGTGTGTGTGTGTGTGTGTGTGTGTGTGTGTGTTTTGTGTGTGAAGCCCTGCTGTACTGGTTCAAGACTTCATCTGCTCACTACACCTGATACTGAGCTGAATGTGCCAGTGTACCTCGAGAGCTCCAGGTATTTTAGATGAGAAGACAAGACCTTGTTATTAAATGTCAGAGCCTGATGTTCTAGAATATCCAATAATGTTTCAATGACTGCCTCCGCACACACACACACACACACACACACACACACACACATACACACACACACACACACACACACACACACTGGTCTCAATGTATGTGAAAGAAAATGATGAGTGTGAGAGTAGAACAGAACAAAAAAAAAAAATGCCTGCAGAAAGATAATTAGCGGAATCAGATGATCATAAATTTGAATACAGAGCAAAATAACACTAAAATGGAAAAAATTAAAAAATAAATTTAGAGTAGCACATTTAAATGTTTTTGCAATGTGCCTGTAGGTCTTTTCCAAGATAAGTGAGCGAGTCATAGCTGAGTTTGTCTGGAGATGTGTTCAGGGTCATTAACAAGAGCCCCAGTTTTGACTATGGAGAAATCTGCAGACGTGTTTCTGTAAACTGTTCCAAAACATCGTTACCAATCTGCCTCCCCATGGCCTTCTCATGATTACAGTTGGTGAGAAAGCAGTGGCGAGGGGAAAAACAGAGTCGACATGAAGGCCTTTATCTCTGACTCACAGAGCGACATGTCAGGGTAAAGCTATTCCCAAAATGAGAAAGGTTCAACTAATACAGTACGGGTGCAACCACACATTTTTATCATTATTCATCTATCTTGGCAAGTGTTATGTGTGTCTTTAATTTACTGTACAAGCACAACTGTGTGATTCTTGATTAAGTTTACTCAGCAGTGGTTCGTTTGCTGAATCAATCTTTTTTTTTTTTTTATACATGGGGCTTGTGAGTCTTCAACCTGTTTCTTGTTTAAAATGGTGAGCGATGGCAGCTGAATCTGACAGTTATAAGGTTTTAAGTTTGTGCATCTATAAATTAGTCAAAATCAAATGAACCAGTCATCAGTTCACTAGAGTTAGAAAAAAGTTGAGCTGTTTTGCAGAATATTCCCACCAGTAACTGTCAAGTTGAAATACAGTTTTTCGTTCAAACGTTTTGAATTCCTTCATTAACAGAAAATATAAGCAATATAAATCACACAAATTACCAGTTTGTCATGTGTAAATGTTAAAAATGATAGTTTTCTATTCTTGCGTACCAACATAAGCAGGTCGTTTAGCTATGTTGCTGTGCGTGTGCGCGCACACACACACACACACAGAGGAGAGAACATTTACACCACCTACATTGTTTTATGACACTAGTGACTTAATGCACATTACTTTAACAGCTCTGTATTAAGGTTGCAGCTGCAGAGATGTGTAAGACCACCCAGATCATGAAATGTGGTGATCACATACACAAGTGAGCACACACACCCGCAATATGTTTAGCATTCAGGCAGTTGATGTGTTTTACGTGATCTGTCTTCACCAAAAACCTCCAACTAACCAATATTGCTACTTCTGATAATGTGTGGCCCGTCCCGTCCTGCAGGGTAGAGGCAGTGTGAAGGTATCTGGTGATAATATGTGTGTTTCATATCATGTGGATTCAATAAGAAGATCTGATGTAATATAAGGTAGAGCAGTGGAATGTGCTCAGACGTCTCTAACAGACAGCTCTGTCCAGCACACGTACACACACACACACACACACACACACACACACACATACACACACACACCATTGAATTAGATGGTGTGTTGCAATATTTTTGGCACAAGCATGCGCTTCCAGTCAGAGAGGGGAAATTGAATTTGGGTTCTCTTAATACAAGTGCAGTGTGTGTATGTGTGTGTGTGGTGTGTGTGTGTGTTTCTTTGCTTTGTGTGCATGGATTACAGAGGCAGATGGGAAAAGACAGAGAGGAATAGGTGTGGCCCACTACTTCCAACACACACAATTAAAAACACTTTATAGAGCAGATGTAAACAGGTGGACACACACACACACACACACACACACAAAGATGGATCATTAAACTCCTCCCTGTGTAGTTCCACTATAATATATGACTCATAGCTTTTGAGTTCCAGCTGATTACCTATTTGATTGAAAAACTACAGAAAAAAAAAGTGAATATGTAATCCATTTATTTACTTACACACAAATTCCATCAGTGTTAGAGTTGATTGATCATGCATTACATTCACTCTTAGAAAAAGTTAACATTGTTAACATCACATCAGCATCGTTTTAATTGCATTTTGTTTTCCCTCCACATCTCTCATTTTATAGAAACCCTAATGTCGTTGGTGTCAGTCAGCTTTGCAGGTTTGCTTGTAAAAAGCTCTTGAAGTTGGGGAGGGAAGTCATATTGCTGGTGTTTTACAGAGAGACGCCAGATTGACTCATAAACCCAGACTGTGATTTATATTATGAAGATGGGTTCTTTTTAAGCGTGCAGTTAATCACGAGTGGGACAGCTCAGACGGTTTTATTCACACCCACAGGACTGTTGGCTGGGGCTGAAAGAAGCATCAGGCTCGCTGCCATTTCCAAAATAGACAGCAGATTTATGTTCAAACCTTTACTACAGTCATTTGTTTCGCAGTTGGATTCCTTTGCTTTCATTTGATGTCACTGACGATTTTTCTGCAGTCAGTTCGGCTGTTTTGCATACTTCCAGCTAACCATCCTGTTATTAATCTGTTGTTAATTATTTAAGCGCTTTCTGGATAGTTATTATTGGATATCTCAAACCTTAATCCAGCTTAATCATAAGAGAACTGAAGCTGTTATGTTTAATCCAGAAAATTAAATGCTTAACATTCAAGACAATTTTGTCACTACTTAAAGTTTAACACTAAGTTTGACGTTATTATTGTTGTTGTTGTTGTTGTTGTTGTTATTATCACATTCATCATCATCATTATTATTATTATTATTAGTAGTAGTAGTAGTAGTAGTAGCATTGGTATTAGTGGCAATAGTATTAAAATTTTATTAGTAGTAGAACTAGAGGTAGTAGGATATAGTACTATACCTATAATCAAAGCTAATACTCTTTTTGCCTTGTGTTTATCCTTTAATGAGAAATTAGTATTACAGAGTATCAGTTAACATGATACATGAACATGAACATGAGATACTAGCTTGAATCTGTGTGTTACCTGTGAAAAGATTCAATATCAATCGTTCTCTCATCACCTAATAACGTAAACCCTGTTCATCGTCATATTTGCTATTTTATATGTATTAAGTTAGGCATAAGTAGCTGACTTATAGATGGTGTTCTTAGACAAAGATGGGTGATGGATTTTCTACAAATTCTACTTTTGTGGTGAATTCATCGGGTGTATCTGATCTGTCCAAATGTTGAATTCACACACACAGTCACACAAATGCAAACATATTTACAAACTGCTGCCCTCACAGCCAACAGAGGTAAAAATGATCAGTTTGTTGCTACATCCGGTGCATGCATGCGCACACACATGCGCACACACACACACACACACACACACACACACACACAGGCCTGTTGCTGCGTGCCAAGGCCGTTAGTTTGAGGTGCAAAGGTCATTCTCAAGGGTCAGAGTGTCAATCTCATGTTTCAGCTGTAGAAAGGTCCTCTGTTACACACTGAATGAACCTTCTGACACACATACACACACACACAAACACACACACACACGCACACACACAGAAAGAGGTGTTGGTGGTGGAAGAAGAAATGGAGAAGATCAAATATACAGAAGAAGACAGAAATAAAAACAAACAAACACTGGAGTTAAGAGAGAAGGGTGAAGATGGACATAGATCAGGGTGGAAATGAGTGTTCATGTTTGCAGCTACCTGCTGATAAAGATCTTAATGGCATGTTATTACACAGCAAGGGAGTGTGTGTCTGCATGTGCATGTGTGAATGAGTGTGTATGTTTGTGTGCATGTGGATACGTGGACGCTGTGTGTGTGAATACATGCATGAATGAATGCATGTTTTGTGTGTGTTAGGTATGTCTGTTTCTCTCTGTACATAAAGGGTCCATGGTGGTCATATGAGAACCTGCGGTGAACTTAGAGATCCCCCCAATAGTGGCTGCTCTATATTTGGGAGCTGGACCGAGGCTACTGACCCTAACACTGACCCCCACACCTGCCCTGCCTGTGTATGTGTGTGTGTATATGTGTGTGTGTGTGTCCTGTGTTCGGTGTTCAGTGTCTTTGTGTATCTGCTTCTGTCCCTCTTTTTTTGTCATGTCTTTGTGTGTGTGTGTGTGTGTGTGTGTGTGTGTGTTTACCTGTGGCTTTCTCTTGTCAGTTTATGTTACTCTCTTTCTCTTGAGATAATTATGTCTGGAGTGCTGGCTTCCTTTTCGGTAGAGACCATCGTGAAGAGTGGATTGCGCTCACCTGGTATGGAAAATGGGTCTGAGTCAGTGTGTATAGCGCAGGAAAAATCCTGCCGAGCCACACTGCCTTGCCGCTTGATTTGGTGCACCTTGACTTAAAGCAGCAGTAGGTACATTTGAAGGAAAACAGGAAGGTGACTGGACTTAGCCCCCCTCTCCCCTCCTCTCCTCCTCTTCCCCTGCCCACCCAGCCAGCGGCGATGAGTGCACAGCTGATTGACTTGGAGTGAAGCCTTCCTCTTAGTTGGAGGCTCTAACCACAACAAATACTTTGAAAGCAAATTGTGAAGAAATAGTGCTACTGGTATCACCAAGATAGGGGGGAATTACATTGTGCTGAAGTCAAACTAAATGTCACCTACCCACAGCAGATGTTTTTCTTACTATTTGAATTAGTTTGCCTAATAAAGTTGAACTCATGCCTAGTTAGTCTTCAACTATATGTACAGTCTTCTGGGATTTCAATCTTTGCATGTAACAAACCATCATTAAGTTGTGTACCCCCATTTTTGTTTTTGCACTAGGGATGCTGGTATAAAAGGAGAATTGGGTTTGTGTTTTTTATAAAATTGAGTGTCATGCTTAAACACTGACAAACAGATTCAAAGTGATGAGCGCAAAGATCATGTTAAACTATTTTTTCTTAACAATTTCTTGCAAAAGTGAAATTCAGCTACTTGTCGTTTTGCTGAGGCCCCCCTAGAAGCCCCTCGGGAAACCCTGGACATTCCCGGACCCCAGTTTGAAAGTCTATCGGTGCTATACTTGTTCATGTAATTGCCACATATGTAAAGGGCATTCACGTGATTTTGCCTATTTTAAGTATAGTTAAACCACATTCATCCAAGCCCCAAACATCCAAACTAGCTACTTAAATTAAAATGCCTAATGAAATAATGTGAAATTCCGTTCTGTTAATTATGCATTTAACTGCTCAAGTGTTGTGAATGAAATTAAAAGCTTAATGACTGCAGTGAATACTATGAAAAGAATTCCAGGATATGTATAATTGCCAGTTCCATATTTTAGGCTTGTCCTAGTGTGTCAAAGTGTGAACTCCACTGATTACTTGACTAGTTGAAGTCGCCTCTGTTACTAATATGTCTGTACCAGCTTTTGTTGTACTTTCACAAGAATATAGTGTAATTTTCCTTCCCTAAAGTTACATATCCTTCCGTAGCCTCAGTCTCTGTGTGTGTGTGTGTGTGTGTGTGTGTCTCTGTGTGTGTGTGTGTGTGTGTGTGTGTGGGAGGGCGGGGGTGCATATGCATTTGCATTTGCTGTTGGCCAATGCGTGACCGGTCTCTCAGTTCTTGTTCCGTATTTAGGTCTTAGAGTTCACAGGTCATGAGGGTCACAGGCTGTATGAATGACTGCCTGTTATCAGGTGGCAAACAAAAGAATATGTGTGTGTGTGTGTGTGTGTGTGTGTGTGTGTGTGTGTGTGTGTGTGTGTGTGTGTGTGTGTGTGTGTGTGTGTGTGTGTGTGTGTGTGTGTGTGTGTGTGTGTGTGTGTGTGTTTTGAAAAGAGAGAGAGAGAGAGGGAGAGAAAAAGCAGCAAAGTTTTAAAAAAAAACTGACTGAATGACAGGGAAAAAGATACAAAGCCAACATGATAGACATAGATATAAACAATGAGGACAAAAAAAAAAAAAAAACAGTTGAAAGATGAAAAGAAAATCACTAAGAGAAAATCAAGAAAATCAATGAGACTGAATGATGAAAATGTCACCTCAGGATAATGTGTTTTCTGACGAACTTCATATTTCTTCCTCTGACCCTTCTCTACTCTTTCACATCTTTTCTGCATCTTCAGAATCAGAAATACTTTATTGATCCCCGAAGGGAAATTGTCATTTTCCCAATACTTCCACTTCATTATCTTTTCTGTGGGCTTCTCCTGTGCCTTTATTTATTTATTTATTTATTTATACTTTTATTCAGTATGCAACCCTCTCATGTCTCCTGATTTGCTCTTTTCCTTTCCCTCTCATGTCTTCAACAGTTTTATTTTTCTTTCTGTTGATCATTTATCAGCTTCTTCACTCTCTCCTTACACTGCCATCTTTTTTTTTATTACTTAATCTTCACTCTCAATTTCCTCTGCACACTCTGTTTTTCCATCTTTTTCCAACTCTTTTCTCCCCAGGCTCATCCATCTTTTACTCCCTGCCTTCCAGCACTATTTCATTTCTCCCAGTCTTTCGGTGTCTGCTAAATGTGCTAATGATGAGCTGATTGGTTTATCGGTCTTGGAATAACAAAGCAAAGCACATTGTGCTCTTTTTATTCATTTATTTATTTATTTATTTTTGGTGCAGCCATGTCTGGACTCCAAGCAATCCATGCACAAAATTTGATTTAGCACTGCACAATTGGAAATAGAAAAAAAAAAAAAAAAAAAAAAACTTTCAAGGGTTGCGTGGCATGCATGCTACTGTGTTACTGTAGTTTAAACCGTGAACCTGGAGCTGCTCTGTGTTCATTACTGTCTGCCTGCACACACACAAAAACAAACACAATCAAAACCTTTCTTGGAAATGCTGTGATAGCTCAGCAATGATGATGGTAATAAAACTGTTTGTACAACTTGCTCCAGCAGCCTGTGTTTGACTCCGGCAGTCTCCCTGGCCATTTTCCTCCTCCACACCCTGTTCAGTTTTTTGTCCTCTTCTGCTTCCTCCATCCTTTTTCTCCTTCCACCCTCCTGCCTCATCTTTCCTGTCCCTAGTTCTCTCTCTCTCTCCTCTATTTCTGGGGTTTTATCCCTTTCAATCACTCTCCCTCTCTTTCCGCTCCCTTCCTCTCTTCCCGCTTTAATCCCCCCTCCCCTTCTCGTCGTCTGTCTTTCCCTCTCATTTCATTACTCCCCCTTTCTTTCTCTGCTAATTGCCACCTCGTTCTAGCATCCCGGGAGCTGGGAGCTCGTTAATTGGTGAAGAGGAGACAGGTGGCGCCACTATGTTGTGATGCTTCTTGTTAGCTGTGTGTGTGTTGTGTGTGTATGTACACACATTGTGTGTGCATTTATATATTTACATGCTTTGTGTGTGAGAGTGTGTGTGTGTGTGTGTGTGTGTGTGTATCTCTAGCCGTATGTATGTGTCTGTGCGTGCATGCGTGTCCATGTTCGTGTCTAAATGTGTGTGTGGTGCCCCTGCTTGTTAGCAGTGCAGAGCCCCTTCTCTCTGTAATCTCTTTGTTTATGCAGTGCGAAAAGGGCCTGGCGGGGGCATGAACTCCCCACGCTCTCATCCCACTGCGCCACTCACCCCTACTAGACCCTCATGCTCCCCCTGCCACCCTTCCAACACCCTGCTTTGCTCCCATCACCTCCCCCCGTCCTCCCCCTGCTTGCCCGCCTCACTCCTCCCTCCCCGTCTCCCGCTCTCCATCCTTCCTGTCCGGCTTTGTTAACGTCAGAAACCAAAGCTGAAGGTTCTGTAAGAGGTCGGCAAAAGCACACCTAACTGTAAGACATTATTTTCCTGTGATACCAGTATGAATTCACTCCCGCAACACAAATCTGCAATACTCGGAGCAGGATTTTATAGATTTTTTTCTTGCTCCAGTCCCCGAAGTGTGCTTTCATCAAGTTATTGATCCCAGTTTGAAGTGTTTTTCCCTTAGGTCCCTGATATGAATAGATAATTTGTCTTTTGTTAAGTGTTAAATTGTTTAAGACGTCATTCTTGAACACTGAATCAGATTCAAAGTGGTGAGATTAAAACATAATGTTATCATTTTTATATCATTTTATGTCATATATCAATTGTAGTGAGTTTAATCAAAGTGAATTAAACTAATTCTCATTTTGCTGAGGACTGGAAGCCACTAAATTACCCCACTTTTAAAACTACTGGCTGAGAGAGCCATAGGCCTGCTCTGGGTCCCCACATGACAAGAATTAAGCTAAACATAGTTTGTAAGGTCACTGTCAACTGTGAATGCATTGGAAGTGGAATGCATTAGAAATTGAAAGTGATTGTTATTGAATTTAACTTTTAATAATTAGCCATAATTTCATAACTCGGAATCATTAGAAGTGGCTAATTAAAAATATCCATTCAAAAGATTCATTCACTTAATCATTCAGTGCAGACGGGAGCTCGGACTGCGTAGTCCCACTCACTGAACTGAAACACAGCTGAACATTCAGTTCAGCTCGCTAACTGAACTGAGAACAGTCGTTTGTGAAGGGTAAGCCAGTGAGCTGAGAATTTAGTTTAATTAGGGTACCGTTTGCAAACTGAAAGCTGCTATAATAAAGTCCTACCCTTTATTATAGCAGCTGTGTCCCACGTAAATTGTTGGGACACGTGTCTAGTGATTAGAAAAATGGTTCTACTTCGTACTTTGAGACTTCAAGACATGAGAGGGAGGGAGAGGGACCGGCCTTGAATCAGCAACTGTCTGTCACTCAGAGCTCACATTCACAGTGTACATTCAGTGAATGAGTGTTCCCTGGCAGTGAAAGGATCTGAGACATGCCTCATGCTCAGCCAGCCATTTTTTTCATATTGCAGGTTTCACCACACATTAATTACCCCCAAACCCTTAAAGTACGAAAGATGGTGAGTTAATAAATAAATAAATAAATAAAAATTAATGTAACTTAACCTAGCACATTTTAAATGTATTTGATATGTAATAAGTACCGGTGGAACAATTTTTTATGCACTCTAAGATACTACCACAGTGTGCACAGTATAATTAAATGTTACCCTATCTGCAGTAAATAATTTTATATCTGGATTGCAGTCCAATGTTATTGCAATGTTATTGAACCATGCTTTGTATTTGTTGTCTTGAGCACACACTGGCCTGTTCCTCCTGCAAACAAATGATTTTAATTACTTACTTAGCACAGCTCATGAAACTTAGACCGTAGTTGATAATCTATCCGTGTTTAAAATATATATCTATATATCTATATCTATATCTATATCTATCTATACAAGGATACAAGGAAGTTTATTTGTCATTATACAACAGGTTGAATAATGAAATTAAAGTGTGGTTCCCTCTTGATTGATTAATTGATTGATTGTGTAGAAAATAGAATTATTAAGCCTGGAGGAGTTCAGATGGTGCATTCAGTAGTCTCACAGCCTGAGGGAAGAAGCTGCTCTGTAGTCTGGTGGTACGGCAGCGAATACTTCTGTATCTTTTGCCTGACGGCAGCAGGGTGAACAGGCTGTCTATCTATCTATCTATCTATCTATCTATCTATCTGTCTATATATATAGATATATATAGATAGATAGATATAAAGATATATATTTAATTTTCATATATATATATATATATATAGATAGATAGATAGATAGATAGATATAGATATAGATATAGATATATATCTTAGTTACACTAAAATTGTTTATGTGCAGCAGCCATTTGATTTTTGGAAAATAAAGTAGGCCTACTCATGTGGAGGGTTGGTAGAGGGGGAAGGAAGTGCCGTGAGAGCTCCACTGAACTGAGAAGTGAATGGATCATTTCAGGAAGTGATTCAGTTCAGTTTGTTCACCCAAAAGATTTGTTCTTTATGAGCAAATAATTCGCCAACAACGTAACACTACATCCCACACATCCACAGAACTTAACCTTTTCTGCATTTCTCTCCCATCGTCTGTTATTCCTGTGCTTGTTCTTTCTTTCTCTTGACACACTCCTCCCCTCTGGTGTGCCCATTTTAATCAAACCACATACTTCTCCTCTCACTCTGTCCCGGCCCTCACCTCTAACCTCTCTCACACAGTTTGCCTTTGAAGTCCTCAGTAGCATGCTCGTTTCAAGCCCTGGCAGTATGTGTCTGGCTGTTTGGTAAAGTCTGTGAGAATGGACAATTACAAAGCACCAGTGTTTTGCCTAACAGATGGTGTTATCGGTTTTTCAAATGGTGGTCTTTTGGCAGGTCTACAGGAGGTAGTGTTGTAGGCACTGGTGTGTGAATACGTTTGTATTCGTTTTGTAATTCTCTCTGTGTGCGTGTGTGTGTGTGTGTGTGTGTGTGTGTGTGTGTGTTGGTGGGTGGGTGTACGTGTCTGTGTGTGCCCTGTCCATGCAGGTGTGGGGGTCACAAGCGGTTTGTAGGTCAGTTCTCTGCCCTTGGTGTCAGCTTGCTCTGTTTGGCCCTAAACAGCCACCATAACAAGGCCCGGATACACCGATTCTCTTCTCTTCTCTTCTCTTCTCTTCTCTTCTCTTCTCTTCTCTTCTCTTCTCTTCTCTTCCTGTTTCTCCACCTCCCATCCCCCCTTCTTTTGCTTCTTCTCCAGCACTGTCTCCTTCTCTTGAGTTCCAATTATTCAATTACTTATCTGTCTGATAATCTTTCTGCATATGCTTTCAGATAATGTTTCATTATTTGCTAAACTCCGTACAGTCAGCTACTTAATCATATTAACCACACACATATGATTCTTTTTTTTTTTCCACTTGTATTGCATTCACAGGTGAGGTGTTTTTTTTTCCAGTCCATAAAAAAATCTCAAACTTATAATGTGATGATAGCACTAAATGTCCAAAACACACAACACTCAGCAGGCGCCCACATGATTTACGGTATAAAACAAGTGAAAGAGGCATTGTCTTTGGCATGTATGGGTGTGTGTGTGAGAGAGTGAGACAGAGAATAGGACCAGCAATAGAGACAAGGCGGTTTTATAGAGCTACGCTATTCTTGGCTACGAGAGCAGTTGTCATTGGCCATGGAAACACATGTAGCTCTTTTATTAGCACAAGCTGCCACTATAGGTGGTCCTCACCACCTACAGTACTCAGGGTCAAAGTGAGTGAATTTTGAATGATTAATGAGAATTACCTGAAGCCCAACCTTCTGAAAAAAAAAAAAAAAAAAAAAAAAATCAACACTCTATTCATATCATGATGGCAAGAGTTACAAAATACTGTAATGGCATAAGTGAAATATGTATTACAGTATTATTTTTTTTTTAAATGATAGTTCATAATGCATCTTGAGTTTGTGTTGTTCAATCAATTGTGAATAAGCATTCGGTGTAAGTTAGACTTTGCAACATGTAATGAAGGGTTTGGGCACACAAAAATATCACATTGATAGAAATGCCACTTTTTGTGTTAAATAATATATACACCATGAATTGTACAATGTGGCAAAGACTGAGATGATGTAGTGGAAAACCAGAGCATGATTCTAGGTAATTTGCATTATTTGTTTGTTGCACACAGTAACGCCATTGTTATCTAGCTTGTTGTGAATGTGTCCGTTTCCCAAATGGTCATTGTGACAAAAACAACACTGGACTCGTGCAGTTATTTCCCCTCATGACAGGCATGTGCTTCCTCCTGCGCTGATTCAACTCCTGCTGAACTTTTTGATGCCATTTAGTCAAGTACTTTTCAACCCTGTCAGTCCCTCCGGTTGGGTTCATCATTACAAATGCACGCTGTGTGGTTGAGCTTTGCCCAAATCCACAGAACAGGAATTTAAATTCTAGTGGAGGTCCTGAAGTTTCCAAAGATACCAACTATGTGCTGCTGAATTACAGGGAAAGGTGTATAAAATGATGCACATGACAAGTAGGGATTTTCTATTTGATATAATTGGACGGCCATAAAACAATGGCATCTTTGATTTGATTATTTCAGTCAGTATAAGTGTGATGCAGCTTCAGTGAGGTGTTTTAGCCAGCAGATGGAGAATATGTATGTGACATAAAACAATATGGAAAATAGCTTTGAAGCTACTTATCAGGAGGAATTCAAGTGAATGTCAGAGGTGAAAGGGAGAAGGTTTTTATTTTAGTGCTTCCCACGTTAGATCAACTACATATTTGATATGAGATATGAGAACCTGGAATTTCAGCCTTTATGTAAAACTAACAGCACTGTAGTAAATGTGAGCAAAACCTGGCTGTGCTAGTCACTTTATAAAGTCTACACCTGTGCTGCTTAAAGGTGAAGAGTAACAGGTTTTACATTTAGAAATGAAACATCCAAAGTGACATCTCTTGCTGCTATGTGGCTACAGAGTACAAACCTCTGCTTATTTGCCAAACTGTTGCAGATTCCTGGATCGGAAAAGTGACATCCCACAGAGCAGGTGGGACATCTCTCTCTCTCTCTCTCTCTCCCCCTCTCTCTCTCCCCCTCTCTCCCTCTCCCTGTCTCCTAGCTCCACATTGCAGGTGGCTCCCACTTGACTCCTCTGCTTACTATTCTTCCACTTTTGCGGGACATTTTTGACATTCCGTCCTTTTGGCCGGTCAGCCACTTCTTTAACAGCTCTTCCATCTTTCTTTACAGAGGGGCAAACACACAAATTCTGCCAGTGGAATATTTTTTACCCCATCAGTCAATTCCCTTGAACTGAAGCCTTTTGCTTGATAAGTTATTCATTCTGTATTTGAGGTGAATTTGAGCCTTTAATTTCAGGCTCTGTGGTACCTCACATATACCCTACAGCACTGTAACAGGATATGAAACCCCACAGAAAACATTAATTACGACATTTGCCAAACTCCTTGGGGTAAAACTCAACCATTCAGTCATGATATGCAGTAAAGCAATTAAAAAATAATAGAGTTATTTACGATATCATGATTCGTGATCCCATTCTGCTTCGCCCAAACCACACCTATCCCTGACAATGATTTTATAGTGGCTGTAAAGTGATACAGTGAGTGGTTTCACAATGACAATAACAAGCTGTAAAAGCCATTCCTGCTCTTTCATTAGGCCTTCATTAAGTTTAAATGGCTTGACACCTAGTGTGTAGGTGTGTGTGTGTGTGTGTGTGTGTGTGTGTGTGTATGTATGTGTTTAAGTGAGTCTGTGTTACTTAACTTGCTGCCACCGTTAAAGTGTTTATGTAACTGTATCATCATTGCTCCTGTCAGATGAGTGTGTTTCAGTGGCTAAATGGTGGGATTTTTCCCTCCTCTGGAATCCACCTTAATGGAGATGTGTTGTTTTGACTGCTCCTTCTACATGTGGTATGTGCCTATGGCGATATTTGTATGTTTGTTTGTGTATGTTTCAAAGAGTTTGAGAAGAAAGAAAGAAAGAAAGAAAGAAAAAAGAAGGAAGGAAGAAAGAAAGAAAGAAAGAAAGAAAGAAAGAAAGAAAGAAAGAGAAATGTGTTAAATTTGGCCCTAAGAGGTGCACATGTGTGTATGTATGTGTCAGATGCACTGCACAGTACAGTGAACTCCATCATTATTTGGATAGGAACACACTTTTTTGGCTCCATGTTGGCTTCGTGTGAAATAAAATAACACTGACTATCAGTTGCAACATGTCAGCTTCAATTAGATGTGATTTTCTTTCATATTGGCCAGCGGTGTTAGGGGCAACAGGTTACAATAATGTTATTTTTCCACTAATGAGTTGTGTATGAATTTACGATTTAATTTTCAGAACTAATACTATATCAGATGTCAAATAAATAAATAAATGAATGAATAAATTGTTATGTTTAGTATCACCTCATCAAAAAATAGAAATGAAGTTGAATCTCTTCTGGCTGAATTAGCCAGACAGTTCAGAATAACTACTACTACTACTACTGCTACTACTATTATTAATAATAATGATAATAACAACAACAACAACTACTACAACAACAACAACAACAACAATAATAATAATAAATTGATAGTAATGATATTTTTTTTTTTTTAAAAAATGTCTAAAACAGCCCTACATTGTTGGCTGGACTATAGGTCTTTTTGTATCAAACACATTTGGGCAGTTCTAAAGTCTGTGACTGAAGTTGATGAGAAACAAATTCAGACACATCTGTGGTATCTTTGGCATCTTTTCTCAGGTTTTACATTCAAGGCTGGCTGCAATTTAATGTATCTTTATGAAAATTTGGCAGCAACTCCATCTAGCCCAAAAATACTCCTAAGGCCATATTCACTGCACAGTTGTGGTAATTGAGAAGAAGTAAACAAGGGTTTGAGTTATCTCAGATCAGCCTTGACCTGAGTCGCTGCTGCTCCGGAGCTCAAACTAACCTTGACAGATGCTGCTCCCCTAACGATTTTAACATTGAACTGCGGAAACTGGCAGTGATACTCCACCAAACTTTAAGCTCTGCAGGAGGATGTTGATTTGAGGCTGGACCTGCAGTTACCTGTTTGCAGCTGCAGTGTGTACTGCAAAAGGCTCAAGGTCCCACTGCCTTTTTGGCTTTTTGCACTTGGACCTCATGCTTTTATTAAAACGTTACATCAAAAGTCACAAACAAGAAAGGAAGAAAAGCAGATTGAAGGTAAAGAAACAGGAAAGAGATGAGAGAGGGTGACACATGACCATGAATAGAGCCCAAGTGACTTTACAGGCAAACACATACACGTACGCTCATTTTATTATATAGCATAGATGTCCCATTCCCTACACAGTTTCCAGGAAGTAGTTTTACTATTGTCTGAAATCTACAGGTCAACACACCTTACAGCAACAACCGACCAGTTTGGCACAGACAAAGCACAATATAAATTTATATGACATAAGATAATATCAATATAATATCATTATATACATAATATACATCATATTCAAGTATGATGAAGTACTATCATATTGATGTCAAAGCAAGTTGTTTGCAGCAAAGTTTTAAACAGCCTGGTTACTGGCCCTTTACTGCCACGCACATTGTAATGAAAATCACTCATCAGTATCACAAGTTGCGGTGATTAATTTGTTTCTTTACAAATTTGCTTGCTTTTTTTTTTTTTTTAATCCCATTCACTTGAATGAAGCTAACAAAAATAACCCCCCAAAAAATCTTGAAACGCATTTATGAACCTCAGTGACATACACCTCCTTTAGCGGCATAGGCCTGCTTCCCATTTTGGAAACTGAATATACATAGATTTTTTAATTGTAGTGTTAGTGGATGTAGTTGATGTGTTAAAGGACCTTTACAGGGTGCTTTTGTTGACTTTGTTTAGGTGAATGGGAAATAAAAAAAAATAAAATAAAATGAACTTGTAGCAAATGCTCAAAATGCTCAAATATTGCTCAAATATTATGTTTCTTATTATGTTTCTTCCTTACCATAGCTCATTGTATATGATGATTACTGTCAGAGTTCATTCACCTTTTTTATTAACCATATATATATGGTTAGAAAAAAAACAAAACAAAGCGAGAATACTCAGAGAGTTTCTTTCTTTCTCAGATTGTCTTATATCTTTTACAGATAAGAAGACGGTATGTTCATACTTTTGTTTCTTCTTTTTTGACTTCTGTTTTCCCTTTTGTCTTTCATCCTGTCTGCCTCGTCTGTGAGAGGGGATTTGCCCAGCTGCAGTGCTGAGGGATTTTTGTCTAAAGGTGAAAGGTCAATCAAGTACAAATCGGTGTTGGGGTCGGAGGTCAACCTGGCAGGCTTCTTCTCTGTCATTGCTTCATCATCATGCCTCTCCACACTTTATACCTCCGTCTGCTCTGCCTCCCTTTGCTCACTTTGTTCCTGGGCTGTTGCACCGGGCCTCGGTCACAGGACTCCAGGATAAATTTCTTGTTTGGAATCCAGAGTCAAAAGGTTTAACACTGTTCATACACAGTCCTCCAGCTCCATCTATCATCATTGTGCTCCTATTTTTTTTCTTCTCCCTCCTTACCTTGTACAGTGTTTTTCATCCTAAAGTTAATGCTGTGCCACGTCAGGTGTTTTTAAGCTTTTTCCAAAACTATCTCTCACCTTTTCAAAATTGTTGCCTCTCAAGACCAAATTCATTTGTACCAGCTCTTGTGTCATCTGACTGAACACAAAATATATTCTGTTACACTTCTTACCGTCAAGGTTATAGTGTTAAATCAGAATTGTATCAACTTTGGGAAGGCTTTGATGCCATGGCAAAGCTGATAAATTTGGAGGCCAGCATCCTCAGAGGAGTTATATTTTCTTCCACAACACAGTACATTAAAGTAAAAGCAACAAAAAAAGAAAGAAAAAAAAATCACTGTTTCCAAGTCTTAAGTCCATTACCTGAGAAGTGTTTCATATAGGTTTTGTATATAGTCTTTGAACAAAACATGTGCCTGTTGATAATGCAATACACATGCAGCCTATATATTTTGAACATGTATGTGTAATTTATGTATGGGAATACTAAAACAAGACATTTTCCTATATATGGTCATATATGTGCACCCATAGGGTTAGATAATTGAAAAAAGACGCATAGTATATATACACACATATAAAAAGTTCAGTACATTTCATATATAACTGTTTAAAATGGACATATATGCCATGTATGGAAATCTCTTATACATATATTACATTTCCCTATGGCCTTTCTCCACTGCATTTGCCTCCCTGAGGCGGAGAACCAGGCACTGCAAATGGACTGTAATAGGAAGAGGAACTGTTCCTGCACCTCTTTATTCACTTTCCATTTACACCCATGTTCACTCATACACACACACACACACACACACACACACACACACACACACACACACATTCACATGCATGCACACACACACACACACATACAAAACACATACACAAGCACTCTACAACCACGTTCACTCAAACACTCCCCCTCACTCTCTCTCTCTCTCTCTCTCTCTCTCTCTCTCTCTCCCTCTCTCTCAGCAAACCATTCAGGCAGAAAGGATTGCTATGTAAATGTGCCGTTGAATAGGAGTGAATGGACAGGCTTAAAGCAGATTATGTTAAACTGCTTGTTAGTTTAAAGACGAGCTGAAGTGAATGGATGGGGATTAGCAGATGTGCTGCTGTGCCACAGAGGTGTTTCTCTAAAATGGAGTTAATCCCCATTCTGTTTAGTCAGTTCACACATCAAATAAGGGATACATGGTTCTATAAGCAAGCCAGGAAAATGTAAGGTGGTCTTGAAATCCTCCAGCACAGATGGAAATCCCTGGATGAAGATTATCTATTTGAACAAGAAATATGTGTGTAAATGTGAACCCTCAAAATGACGACTCCTGCAGTATTTGACACCTGGACATAAATGCATGTATGCAAGTTATCTGAAACGAAGGTATGGCGAGTACTTTACGTATTCAGCAGTTTTCATGAACATTGTGTCCATGCAACCATGAAAATGTATGGTGTCTTTTCAAAAAAAAAAAAAAAAAAAAAAAATGCAGTAGGAGTCCTGTTTTTGCCAATTACTGCACAGCTGTTTCTTTGGAAATGTGAAGATTTAATTTGACAGTAGCAAAACTGTGTGTTCAGTGTCTAATGTTATGTCAAAGGAAACATTTTTATCGATAGAGCAGAATAAATGGTTAGTTGTTAGAGATGTCTATCAAAGCTCTGCAAGGCCTCTTCTGCCCCATTTACATCCACTGTCATAAGATGTAGTGCTACAAAGTGACAAAAACTGATCAAGACATCCCTGTTAGTTGCTGTAATATGTGTATTTTTCTGATTTGAGCCAGACATCAGAGAGCTCCATGTGGTCTTCACTGGCAGCTTTTAAGTGTCTGCAGAAAGGAAGAGGATTTTCTGTTAAATACTAGTACTGAAAACTTGTGTTTGTTGTTTATTTTATTACCACCGTTCAAAAACAATGGTGAATGTTGAATAGAAAGCATATTGACCCAGCACTGGTTGACTTGCAATTTGAATGTGTAAAGTAAGTTTGAACAGCATTAGCACATGAAATCACAGGTCGCCGGGTCAGTGGAGTGTCTCCCCATCAGTTCAGCGAATACAAGTAGGAGCACAAGTGTTTTTGTCAGCTTATTGCTAATAGCACTTTCACACTGACCTAAAACAACAAAAATGTTGAACTCATGGGTTAACCCGGCATTTCCGGGCTGCGTTCTGTAACCTGCAACAGTCCCGGGTAATTATCAGGTTTTTGGCTCTGATCAGCAGAGGTGTAAACAGGTCACCCACTAATTTGTGACCCATGTAAAGCATGAGGATACAGGACATGCTCAACATTTTAGGCAATTCACTTTAACCTATATAATATCATAAATACCAGTAAATTATCATCTTTTTGACTGGACTCTGACTTATATTCATAGTTGCACTGAGAAACCAGCAGGGTGTAATGCGTGGGGAAAACTTTTTTTTAGCAGGTAGTCACAGGTAAAGAAAAGCCAGTAAACAACCCATTTGTTTGAAATAAAAATGGTAAATGAGGGCAAAGTTGACCTTTTATACCACCTGCCCTCTTCCCTGTACCCCTCCTTTTTCCTATCCTTGTCTTCTCATCTACCTTCTCACCCCCACATGTCTCCCCAAAAGGTTACCCCCCTCCATTACCTCTTGTCTTCTCAGTTCTTAAAAAGATCTTTCCTGTCCTCCCTCTTTATCCCCACATCTTTCTTTTGAACCATTCCAATATCCCATCATTCTTCTCTGGTCCTCTCCTCTTTTGTTTTTCTTGTCACCAGCCCTTTTTCTGCTGCTCTTTCTCTTTGTGTTTTTCTGCTCATCCTTTGCTGGTGACAATCTCAGCCATCCATCATAGGCCCAGCATGAGGGTGACACTCCGAAAGAATAGCAAGTGTGTGTGTGTGTGTGTGTGTGTGTGTGTGTGTGTGTGTGTGTCTGGGCATCGGCCTACAATAACTTAAAGTAACTGTTTTTTAAAGGGGTCATTCCTCAATCTGCATATGATATCCTGTCCTCACTACAGATCACTATAGACACCTGTTACACACACATGCACTCATGTGCATGTGTGCACACGCACGCAGACACACACACACACACACACACACACACACACACACACACACAGAATTTCACAGCTAGTGAGGATTGGGGGCAAATGCTGTCACAGTTTTTAAAAGGCTTCCCGTGGTTGGACATGCTTGAAATGACATTCTGGTTCACTGGAGGAGGGGAGTGGGAAGAGGAATGGAGAAGAGAAAGAGACTGAGAGGAGGGGAGGGGGTTCGTGTTTTTTGCATTACAGAAAAGTGGGGAGAGAGGTGAGGGCAGCCGAGGAGGGGTGAGGGAACGAATGAGAGAGGGAAAGACATGAAAGAGAAATAGAGAAGAGGGGATGAGGGGAGAGGGGAGGAGAAGAGGGCAGGACCAGGGCAGGACTGTTTATTTATGAAGTGATTTTTCCTCTCATCAAGGAGTGAGGGAGCCAGGCTGCCCATTGTTTGTCACTAATGAACAACGTGAACGAGTGTGAGAAAGAGAAAGAGGAGGGGAGAAGAGTGACAGCTACAAAAAAGACAGATTAGCGTGAAAACAAAAACTCTATGGCCCTTCTGTCCCCTACATTAAAATTACTTCAGAAATAGAAATTAGTACATTTTGTGTGTGGGGGTGGGGTGTGGGGGATCCCACTTTGAGCTGTTCATAGTGTGCAGCTTCAAGTCTGTAATGCGTTTTGTTAGAAAGCAAACCATTCTCTCTCTCTCCACACACACACACACACACACACACACACACACACGAGTTTTGTCTACAGTAAATGCCTTACAGGCAGGAGGATAGCTCTGAAAAGGAAATGGTCTATTAGAGTGTCTCAAGCCATTTATTTATTAGTATAAAGCTTCAGGCTAGAGTGATGTAATCTCTAACAGCTCCTTTAATGTGTCTTTGCCAGCTACCTGATTTGTTAACAACACACCACTGTAAGCAGGGAGGCATTTCAAGTAGCTTTTCAGACTATTTTCTTGGGGACAAGGGTTTCTAATTTTCAAATTTGTGTCTAAAATGTTCTTGAGTCTCACACAGGGTTTGGGGTGTTGGCAAAACAAGCCAAAATCTGTTTTTTTGACTGGTAATTCACAAGCCCACAGTATACTCTGTATCTCTTACCTTACCAGCTTTTGATGCTGATTTCTCCATAATAATGTCTGCTGTCTTCCCTGCCCTGCCCCCAGACTTTCAAGAGACCAGACTGGGACACTTAGGAATAACATGAGACCTAACATGTTTTGTGTTGCCTTGATTCTGTTTTCACATTGATAGAAAGTCAGAATTTCTGTTTGACTCTAAAAATTGCTTTCTACTCTCATTCTTTGTTCACTGTGTCAAAGTAACCATTCCAAATCCACTCACGGTTTTAGTGCACATGAAGTGGTCTCTTGTCTTTTATTACTTGGCCATTTGTGCTGGAGGAGAGGACATGAACATGACAGCTTAGTCCTCTGTTTGCACTGTTGTCAATTCCTCTGGATAAGAGCCTCTTGTGCGCATGCTGCACATATCCAATCCAGATATCCACAATAGTATGAATACATCGTAAAGAAAATGATACTTGATTCAAGAAAATTCTGGAAGCAACTTGATTAACATTAACATAGCAAGGCCCACAGTTTTGTTTTCATACATTTTTATTATTTGAAAAAGACATCTTTTAGGCTTCTGATTGATTTATAGTGCTTCAAAATTATGTTTTGACTTATTATAATATGAGATTCATAACATTGATTCAAATAATGTCATGTAGAGTAGCAGGCTCTGCCCATCTAAAGAAAAAAAAAACATATTGCACCTTTAACACTTAATATTACACTGCAAGTAACTGCTCAAGACAGAAATTTTGTGCCTTGTAATTTTGTCCTATTGATACACAATCATCTGGCAGTTGCTCAGTGTTTGCACATGGTCCAACAGTATATATGACTTTTATCAACTGAGCCGTACGATGCATACCAGTTTCATCTTGATCAAAGCGCCCATGTACAAAAAAAGGAAAGTGGAAACAGTTGTCCTGTGAGCCGTTACAGGCACAAGACTCTCGCAGATCTCGCTGCTTGTTTTGAATATCCTCCTTGCTCACCCACCCTCCTCCTATTCCTTTTTAAACCCCATCCTGCTCCTCAGGGTGCACCCTGCCCCCGTTTTCTTTCCACCCCTGTCCCTCCTCATGTGGGTGAGCGGGTTAGCCCTCCCTACTAGGCAAGTGAAGTAAACTCCCCCTTATTTTTGCTCTCATACCTCTCTCTCTCTCTCTCTCTCTCTCTCGCTCTCTCTTTCAGCTGGGCTGCTACTGTCAGACTGTGCCGAGGACAATCAACTGCAACTGCTGCTGCCGCTGCTGGTGTGTTTTGTGTGGTGTGGACTTTCTCACGTTGCAGCACACACTCACACACAGACACTCACACACATACAGGAGCTTGCGTGCCCTGTCCCTCTCCCTCCCTCTCTCTCTCTCTCTCTCCCTCTCTCTCTCTCCTTCTCTCTCCCTCTCCCTCTCTCTTTCTCTCTCACACACACTCAGAGGGAGAGGCAGTGTGTGAGTGTGAGTGACGGAGCCTGTTGTGTGGAGTGGACTGAAGAGAGAGGAAGAGGAGAGCAGAGCGGCAGACACTACCATGCTGGTGCAGGGAGAAAGACTGAAGCGCTGTGTCTCTCTGTGTCTCTGGAGCTGGAGTCTCAGCCTTGGTAGTCCCCTGCTGCTGCTCGGACTCTTCTCTCTGCACACACAAGCGCATGGTAAGTTAATGCAAACTTTTTTTTTTTTACTCTGCACTGCCCTTCACCTCTCTGTTTTTACTTATCTCAGCTCTGGGGCTGCTCTGCGGCAACTCAGTGTTTTATATCCCTTTTCTCTCTTATAAAGTTTGATGCTCAGTTGTGGCTGCTTTTTCCCATTATTGCAAACCGTATCAATGTTTTTGTCTCTCTCTTTCTGTCTGTGCCTCAGTTTTTCTCCAGTCTGGCTTTCAAGCGTGGGGATTAATGTGTGCAACGTTTAAATGTTGCAGCTTAAATTTGTGCTCTGCTGTGCCGCTGCTGCAGTTTGGAAGCGACTCATGATGACAGACTGTTTTAGGATTTATTGCCTTTCCTCCCTCGTGTGCACATTCTTGTTGCTTTTAGATTTGTACCCCAAACATGTAAGTTGTTTCGCTCAGCCTATTTCAGTCAGTCAGTCAGAAAGGATTTCATTCCCAAAGTGTAGCAAGTGATGTGAACATGATCCTGAACAGGGTGCTGACATTTTTTGTGTCAGTTTTGCATCAGACAGTCCTTCACCGAGTGTTGCATGTATGCATTGTGACAGAATTTAATGAGACAAGTAGCTAACAGTGTGGGCAGAGTTGGTTTGTCTTTTTCCCCCCATTTTATTTTCCAGTTGACAGTTTACATGGGAGTATTCACCTCAATGTGCTTTGATTTTTTTTTTTTTCTTTGGTGGACTGAAAACAGATGGTAAGTTATTTTGAGCATATTGTATTCACTAAACTTCTCCTGATTTCTCTTGTCAGCACCAAAACAGGACTGTGTTTGTTTGAGAAAGTATTGCAAACGAGTCTTATATTCTTCACTTTCTTTTTTGGGATTCTTATTTCAAACTGTTTTCTCACCCATCGCTCCTTCATTCAGTAAACACGGCTACATATGTTGAGTCACACTCGACGTTTGTCACCCTGGCTGTTTGTTTCCAACAGGCAGCGAGAAATGTTGTCATGGCCTGACATTGTTGCTGTTAGTCGCATCAGCGGCGTTGTCTGTGACCATGTTTGGTATCTGGAGTGCGATTGGCGAGGTGTTAGAGAGAGAACGTGTCACATTTAATAGTCTGTTATGTTTAGTGCCGTGATATGTGTCATGATGGTTTGACGCTCTGCCTCTGTTGTTTCTCATACATATATGCTAAGCTGTGGCGTGGCAATTCTGTGGATTGTCTTTATTTTTTGAAATTGATTTGTAGTGAGGAAATTAAATGATGGTGTGTGTCCTGTTTTGTATGGAAGAAAGGACTGGACAATATCATCATGGTGAATCTTCTCATCCTTTATTTTAGATCTGTTTTAAGTCACTGAGGATTGTTTCAGCCGGGTGTCCTGAAGCTTGGCCAGCTAAGGCTCATAAGTCATACGCAGTGTGTTATGGGCTGAGGCCGTCCCACGACCTTTGGCTGCATGTCACCCCCTCTTTGTCGTTCATCTTTCCTGTCATTGTCTGTGGTTTAGTCACTTTTCCTTTGGAGTACATTTCATCTTACCCTCTCTTTTGATTTATTCTTTGTGGTCACAGATGCTGTGCTATCATTTAACCCCACAACTCAACTTCATTTTCTGACACAGAGCCTCGCAAGGAATTAAAAACTCTTTTCGAAACATAATGCCGTGAACTTGAAAGCTTTGCACACACGAGCTTTAGGACACAAACATAAAAATTGCCTAAATAGTTTAGGTTCACAGCAACACTGACTCCTCCATCCAAGTATCCGCAGAACAGCTGCCAACAACAAGACATATGTGAATGCTGACAGAAAGTTGGACCTCTACCAAGTTTGTTTCATATTTGTGTTTTACTCCTAGCAAGTGATAGGATCAGCTGCTCTTTCTCTTTCTGTCTTCCGCTCCCCTTCAATGTCTCTCTTTGTTTATTGTTGACTTCATTCATTTAGAAAAAGTGCCTCCCGTTCACCTTTGGTTGTAATTCCTACCTCTCCTGTGCTCTCTGTTATTGCTATACTGAATTACTGCATATGGGGAATGAGTAAATTCTCTATTTGATTATGCAGACTGTCCAGTGTTTTTTCATCTGGCTATAGGGATGTAATCTTTCAGCTTTTGGATGTGGTGGTAATGGCAGTGTAACATTAGTGCACCACCTACAGGTGAACCAGACGGAATCACCCTACCTAATCAGATCTGTCTAGAATAGTGGCTGATTTTTTTTTTTTTTTTTTTTTTTTTTGGCCCAGTCACATTGAGGACATATTTATCTACTCTCCACCTAAATAATGAAAATTGCTGCACTGGTTGCAATATGATACATCTAAATAACTTAATATGAATGAATAAATTCAGTTGTTTTCAAACTCTTATCATCTTGCTGTGGTTTCTCTGTTGCTATTTGTGAGAACACAATCCACACTTTTTGCCTTAGCTTAGTGTCCAGCATCATTCCCTCTGCTTAAGAGCATCTGCAAAATTCCCACACTGCAAATGTGAACATAAACTGCGGTCAAGCACTTCTAAATTGTTGAAATCATTTTCAAATAGCTTTTTGCCTGGGGCCTGGTAGCAACGGGCTCATTCATTGGTTGACACGTGGATGATGGATTGGAGCAGCAACAGGCTCATTCATTGGTTGACACACAGTTGATTGATTGTCCTGGCAATAGAGTGACTCAACGGGTAAATATTTGTTTTCTGAAAAACTGCATGGAAAAGCTTAATGGATCAGGCTGAGAGCTACAGACTTAAGATGTAAATTTTTCATATACACAGCATTTCTCTATCTGTCTCCCTGTCTTTCCCTGCCTGTTCACTCACTATATTCTCTCTGTCTTTTCTCACCCTTCTTCTGTCTGTCTGCCTCTTTAATTTGACCTCTGAAATACCATGTGGATCCTTGTTGGAGTGAATGGAAGTCTAGACTTGGTGAGCTAGTGTTTCCTGGCCCTGTAGCCACAGGTGAGCCGAAGTCTTTGTAGGTTTTAGACAGGCAGCAGACAGCTCCAATGTTGTGTGTGCATGAAGGTCACACTTTGCCCTACAGCATGTCTCAGCTATTGTGTCTGCAGCGAACGGGTAAAGGCTGGCGTTTTTTCCTTAACCTTCAAGGAGAAAAAGCGTATAGGGGATGCACATATGTATGCACACATTAGGAATCACACACATACACCCAGAGATCTTCTATGACCTTCCACCTACGCCAGGCTGTTGCCTTCAACGTGAGTTCTGGGAAGTGAGGAGTGAGCGTGATAGCTTACATTTCATTGTCCTTGGTGGAAATAAGCACCGCTGTATCGGTTTTCACAGTCAAAGCACTGCCAGTTGCTTTGCTTTTGTCACTGCCCGCTAATGAGTCTCTGGTGCTCTCTCTGTTGATTTTCACTTTTTTAATTTCTTATTTTTTGTTATAGTATAAAACACCTGCTAAGTATTTAGCCCAAGCAGTGTCTTCACACATGTTGTTGAACACAGTGTTCTCTTTCAACTGCTGGGAATGTGCTGTACCTCCCTTACCTCCTCTTTCACAATTCATAGTGATTTGTGTTTTTAATGCTCATGAAATTGTGCTGCATCATATTTGTTGCACTGTCTCTGTTCATTTGAACACCTTCTTCATGACTTACACAAGGACGACCAGATTGTGAGGATACATTCAATGACAGTGTGCCACACTGCAAAAAACAACATCTTAACAAATAATTTAGTCTGGTACTCCGTCTTAAAATCTTCATTCCTTCAAACAAGTGAAAGAATCAGCCAGTGGGGTGAGATCATCCCACTTTCTCCTCATACAGTTTCACTTATTCCAGGAATTTTTCACGGGAGCGATTTTTAACCCTATAAAGCCATTTGTATCATATATGATACACATTTTCAATTCCGTTTTTCGTTTTCAGTTTAATCAATACTCGACCAAAATACTGTTGTATACCTTTGAACACTTCCCCTGTTCACCCTGGACCATACCATTGGCACTTCAAGTACATATCATATATCATACACCAGAAAGGTCGTGTAATAACATATTTTTTTGATTTTTTTTTTATATATATATTTTGTTATAGGACTAAATAAACGGTTCAGTTTCAAAAAATTGGAATTTTCTGCCAATTATTTCATAGTTCAGGCTTTATAGGGTTAATTGTTGAAACTAGGCAGATTAAGGTGGATTAGCTCTCTGGTATCAAGAAAATTGTGGAAACAAGTTGATTAGCACTGGAAACGTGGGATTATCCCATCCCACTGACAAGAAGAAGAACAAAATTTTAAGACTGAATATGAGACTAAATGATTTGTTAAGATGAAGATTTTTAATGCATTCTTAACTTTTATCAGCAGCCCACTACTGGCAGCCTCTCTGTTGTTAGTTTTCATTAAACTGTTTTGAAAAAAAAATCTACGCACGGTACAGATAATTGACCGAGACTGACAAACAAGACTGACAGACTGAACATACTGTTTTTTTTTCCCTTTCATGTGATGTTGCAGTTCCAGGCTGATGTCAGTTTGCTGTGGTCACTATTTGGCATCCCTTCTCATAAACATTTATTTGAATATGTTTTAGCTCACAAAGTGATGCTTGTGAAATCAAACCATTTGACTGAAAAAGCAACACACTGAGAAAAAGATGCAAGTGGAAATCATAGTGGCGTTTGCTGTTCAGTCATGAGGAAGTCATTGACACAACCGTAATGCTGTTCTGTGGAAAGTTGAACTACAAACTGAGAGGATGAGAATTTGAAAAAAAAAGATCCAGTTCTGGAAAAGGAGAAATGGAAGGCTTTCAAGCTGACTAAACGGGTAGCGGTGCTTTTTTGCTTTTGGGTCCCGATGCTTCCTGACAGGATGTGTTGGGTTCCCTCGCTGGAAACAAATACCTCATTAGAAGTACTGATATGCTGGCTGTAAAAGCTGAAAGAACGAGGTGAGGTGTTGCTGCTGGCTGTGGAAAACAAATTATCTGTGTCCCGAGAAAACCCCATGCCTTTAATTTAGACTTTTTTTTTTTTTTTCCAACTGCAAATAACAACCGGGCTAGATTCTTCAAAAATTCAGGGGACAAATCTGCCCAGGGAGTCTCCATAGAGGTGAAGGTTAACAAGGAGGTCACAGTGGAATAACATGATGGTAGTAGTGGAGGATGTAGTGGTGCAATGACAAAGCAATGACAAGAATACGACTCCCTGCTGTGTTGCGATGGGTCATAAGTTGTTGTGGCACTTGGCATTTATGCAGTCTCTAGAGAGAGAGAGGAGAGAGAGAGGGAGAGAGAGAGAGAGAGAGAGAGTCATCTTGAAATGACCGCTAGAAAGGTGGAAGGTAATAGGAAGTGAGGAGAGTGTAAGACTGAGGGGTATTACATCCTGTAATGGATACAGATCCAGTAACTTCTACCCCAGTCAGATTACCGGTCTGGCCCGGACTTCTTGAGACACAGCTGGAGCAGGGGAAGTATGTTTGTGTGTGTGTATGTGTGTGTTTGTGTGTGACCGAGTGTGAGTGAGAAAGAGAGATAGAGAGTTTTGCTCTCAAAGAATACAATGTTTGTATGTGAAAGTATGGTTTGCTGTATTTGAGAAAGGCCAAGGAAATCAGAGAAAAGAAGTGGCTGAAAGAAAATGGATTTTTTTTGTGTGTGCTTGTGCACGTGCGCGCACACACACACACACATGCACATTTGCTCGTGTTTCTGCTAGAGTTTCAGGTCTCGCTCTGCTTTTTTTCTTCAAGCAGCACAGTGCATGGGAAAAAGAAGTCAGACAGTGGTCCACAATTGCTAACCTTCACTCGGCCAATCAAAACAGGAATCCAGCACAATCAAATTCACATTAACAGCAAAATGATGAAAGGATTGAGTTGTGAATTTCACATTTTTTTTAAGTGTGCTGTGCTGGTTTGTAATTACAGTGACTGTAGCAGAACATTGTAGACCATTGCAGAACATTGCATTTAGACCTGTGGTTCTCAAACTGAGGACTGAGAGCCATGAAGTGGGTCACAGGAAAATTTTGAGGGCCCACAAGATAATTTGGACTGGACATGTTTGTAGAATCTTGAAGATGTTTACTTCGATTCAGCTCGCCTTGGATAGTTACTCTAGACAAATATTACGATGTCTATATTGTTCTGTTGTTTTTTCCCCTTGTGGAATACTGAGTAGTAATTTTACGATAATTAATCAAATGAAACAACTTGGAAAGAGAAAACCTGCTCTGCCTGTGACAAGTGGGATGTGATGTGTTTCATTTTAAGGGGCCACAAGCTGAAAAAAAGATTGAGAAACTCTGATTTTGGACAGTTACAGGGCAGTGGTCTTGTTGAAATTTGCAGTTAACCAGTGAAGTGGCTGCAGTCGTAGTTGAGAAGTAGAGTCCTGATACACTGATTGCGTGAACTGAGAGCTTTCACAACACCATAACACAATACAATGACGGACAGATAACAGGTGAGGGGGAGCAAAGCAGAGCAAAGCTGGCTGTCAGAGCTACAGTGCAGTGGGACTATAAGAGCTTAGGGTTTTCCATCCAGCCCCTCTCCCCCCATAATCCCCTCTGCCAGCCCCGGGAAGAATGTTTTGGATGAGAATGGGAGGTAGGGAGAGAGTTATTGCTTTTTTTCTGTGTGTGTGCATGTGTGTGTGCTCGTGTGACACGGCTTGGAGGGGTAAGAAAGATGGAGATGTGCATGACATATGGAGCTGAGGGATTTGAAGAGAAAAGGAGAGAGGAGCAGATGTGAAAAGGAAAACTGAGAGCAGTGGTCCTTTTGCTGGCACACATACATTTTGTTGAAGGTATAAGAAGTAAGTACAAGTTTATTTACATGGCACTTTCTAAAACAAAGTTACAAAGTGCTGCTCAAAATACAAGTAGCTGCAAAATAAACATACATATGCAGATGTATACAGAGAAAGTATAATTTACAGCTCATATATAAGGAAGTAAAGTTGGTTTTGAGACATTTTTTTTAAAGCCACTACAGCTGATATAAGAGAGGGAGACTATTCCAGAAGGACAGGGGCCTAACAGCGGAAGCACAGTCTTCCTTAAATTTACGGAGGGACTTGGATATACATAAATGCGCAAATGCAAACAAGTCTGGAACCTCCCAGTTCATTTCTGATTTCCAAAGGGCGTTATCCATGGTTGCAGACCAAAATGCCTCTGGACAAAATGGGATAGACCTAAAACCAATCAGAGTAGTCAAACGTGTGATGTGGCACTGAGCCACCGTTGAGCCTTAAGGATGTTCCTCTGTCAGTCTTAGTATGTAACCCGCCCTGTTTTAGATAACCGGTTGTGATTAGCATGACCTGGGCCAGGTTGGCTGGGAATCTGTCTGAACGGGAGGGGATCAGACCAAAATGCTAGAGTGAAAAACATTCACTCTAGCACAACACTCATCTGGTTCCCAGGCTAACAAAGACGTTGATTAGGGAAGCAAAAGTCTGGAGATGGTATAAATGGGCAAGATTATTGAGAACTTTGAATGTGATAAGCAGAATCCTGAAATCTATTCTAAGGGAAGCCAGTGAAGGGATGCAAGGATTGGTGTGATCTTGGATCTACGGTTGGTTTTGCTTAGAAGAAGAATAGAAAAGTTTACATGCTTGCTTGTGTGTGGCAAAAACATACGTGTGCATGTGCACTTAGAGTGCAATTTTCACTCTGCAAATACCTCTCTTTCTCTCCTGTCCTTGGGAATTAAAAAATAATATGCCCTGTACACTTTCTGTTCTCCTCAAAGAGTTGTATCAGTTCTAAACAGCCATATCAAAGTTAGCGTGACTAACTTACCACATATTGAATCTTTCTTTGTCCTTACTGCACCTCATGAGCACAGAGACTTTTTTTGTTTTTGTTTTAAACTCAGCTGCTTGGCTCAATAATTCTAAGGCAGAAATTTTGTCAGCATTTTCAGCCTAAGAGCCCAATGTGATCAAACATGGTCTCAGTGTGGTTCAATGAAAGAAAACTGACCCTGTTGTTGTATGGGAACCCAAAATGAAATAGCCTGTGACTCATTTGCGACCTGACCAATGTTGGGGTAACAAGTCACATAACCAGCTATTATGTGTTACTGTTTAAAATGGAGTCATACTAACAACATGAGACACAGCCCATACTAAGTCATACTAAGTCACTGTGAGGAGCAGTAAATAATGCAGTTTTTCATCTTTCAGGACAGCTACAGTGACATTGTTTTCTGTTAATAATTTTTTTTTTTATTATGTGATTGAAATTGCCTGTTTAATGTGATTTTATTGGTTTGATATTCAGCCTTCACAATTATTTTGCCTACACAACTATGTTGTAGTTTTTTTTTTTTTCAAGAATTTCCTCTGTAAGCTTGTGGACTATTTGTTGGACTGAAAGTAAAATAAAAGTACTACGCACAAAAAGTAATAAGGTTACATTATCAAACTACTTTTAATGAGGATAAATTATAAGAAATGTATTATATTTGGAAAGTAACTTCCCTAACACTGTTCTTGACACATACTGTAGTTATATCAATAGGATGGTAGTTTATGCTTAAGTAGGAAAACAAGGTTTCCAAAGGTCTTCATCACTTTGTGGATTCTATTAAAAGAAAAAGAAAGAAAGAAAGAAAGAAAGAGGAGTGGTAATATATATAATTTCCCTGCTGAAATCAGAGTCCTTTAAGGTCATTTGTGGATGTCAGGATGCTCACTCTAACCCAATAGCTGTGAATAGAGACAATTATCATACGCTGTGATAGGTACCTAATGGGTGTCTAGATGGAAGTGAATATTGAATGTGTGTGTATGTGTGTGTGTGTGTGTGTGTGTGTGTGTGTGTGTGTGTGTGTGTGTGTGTGTGTGTGTGTGTGTTTGTGCGTTGAGCAGACAGTGTGTTTGTCCAGTGAGATAGTACAGAGGAGGCCTGGAGCCAGTGATGGGTGATATGTGACTTAGTTAATGGGAACCTAATCACACAGAGGAGACAGTGGGACGCATAGAACTGTAAACACACACACACACACGCGCACACACACACACACACACACACACACACACATACAAATAAGCACTCTCACATGCTGACACACATTGCACTCCCTGGCATGTACTGGTAGCGTGGACGTCACACATACATGAATACACATTAATATCTTCCAGCAGCCAACACACACACACACACACACACACACACACACACACACACACACACACAGAGCCAAATACACACATGCACAGACTGTAAATGGATGGAAAGTGACTGTTAAAGCCTGTGGAGATGACTGAGACGCCACAGACCAGAACACTGGGAAACAAACATATGGCAGCTGTAATGTTAACACTATTACACACACACACGTACACACACACACACACACACACACAGCTACACTAACACATGCACATACACAAACACCCAAAGGCACACAGTTACACACTCATCTACAAACACACATCACCTTCTTTTCATTCCTGACATTTAGGTCTTTCAAGACGTCTCAAATTCAGATTTTGTTCATTTATCATTCAACCCGGGCAATCATCTGTGGCTATTAGCCGTGCACGACAATGATTTGGTGTGTGTGTTTGAGTGTGTGTGTTTGTGTGTGTGCTAACTGACAAAGAGTGTTATGATTGCCCCTGCCGTGGGCTAGATGTGTCCTGAAAGAGAAACTATTATTGCTGGTGTCTTATTACATACTATTGTGTCTGTGTGTGTGTGTGTGTGTGCGTGTGTGTGTGTGTTCATCGATGCATTTATTTGGCTTTTATATGCGTGAAACAGTGAGGGGTGGCAAAATAATGAAAAAATAAAGCTGAAAAGACACAATTAACATAATGGCAGGTGTGGATGTTTCAGACTAATGGTTGTTTTGCAGAAGCATCGGCAGCAATTTTGATTTGTATTCAGCCTTTTGTTTTCCCACTGGGCCTCAGATCATTATAAAAAAAACAGGCACATTTACTCATCTGAATCGACATTTTTTTTTTATCAGTTTGTTCCTGGCAAAAAGTAAATGAAAATAAATAAATAATTATATATAATTAAAAAAAATGATGTCATGACCTTCTTAATGTTCCCTATTCTTATTACTAGGAAAAATATAGAAGAAGTTTCTTTTCTCAAGTAAGTGAATACAGTGTGTGTGCGTGTGCGTGTGTGCGCGTGTGCGTGCGTGCGTGCGTGCGTGCATGTTTGTGTGTGTTGTGTTTACAGGGAGTCAAGCAGCTGTGCAGCCTCACTATGTTTATTTGAGGAATGGGAAGGATTTTAATTCATTTTGAGCCTTCATTTCAAAAACACGGTTCAGCTCAGCAGTCTTTTTTTATCAGGAAAATGTGTCATATTGTATATAGTGTATGTCTTTCATTATACTTTCCCGTGGAGTGTGTGTAAGGGAGACAAGAAGAGAACCAGGGGCAGGGTGAATTATTGAAAACATTAGGCCCACTGTTTGTTTCTTAGTACTCACCGCAGATATAGTCTGCATATTTCAAAAACCACCGTGTGTCTGTGCGTGCATGCATGCATGTGTGTGCGTGCGTGTGTGTTATATCAAGTCATTGCTTAATGTCAATCCCAACATCATGCCTCATGCACCTCGAAGAAAACAGAGCTGGAGTCATTAGTGTCTCTTTTTCATTCTTCATCTATTTAAACACACACACACACACACACACTTGCATGCACGTACAAATGTGACATCATATGAATTTCATATGAATTTCTTCAAACCCCCAGTTTATATCGGTCAAGGATTGCTTCTCCCATTAGTGCTACGTTTCCATACTATGGTGACATCATTCTCCATTCCCCATACCAGCTTTAGCCTGTTTTTGTGTGTGTGTGTGTGTGTGTGTGTGTGTGTGTGTGTGTGTGTGTGTGTGTGTGTGTGTCTTTAATTACCCTGGTACACACGGCGTGGAAGCAAGCGTTACATTCCTCTAATTCTAAACTTGGGTTGCTATATTTGCCATGGCCAAGTATCAACTTGGCGTGTGTGTGACCATTGTTTATCAGTTTATAGACATGATTTTTGCATACCACCATGATGGAACAATGCGTCACATGATGATATCACAGAAATAGCACATCCAATATGGCAAAAAATAGCTGCCAAGTTTGAATGGATTGTGTGGGTGTGTACAATGCAGCCCAGTGCAGCCCATTTCTCCATGATGAGTGTGCACTATGCTGTAATTGTACAGTATTCTGTCACAAAAACAGTTTTAGATTACATATAAAACATCTTATATCACTTATAATTCAATGATATGATGTTTGGTTGGAAATCTTTAGACTTGGTTTAGATTTGATGTTTGAGAGGGGTTTTCCTCACAAGCAAACACTGCCATGGTTTGAAATACTGCAGGCATTATGCATAATCTAAGCCAATCAGGCAGTAGGCACCTCAAGCTTGAGGAGTTTGGATTTCAGTTCTGTCTTGGATCACACACAGTCAGTTTACAGTGTTTTGGGGAATATGAGTTTGCATTAGAAACCACAAGCTGAAGGCTATGGATCTTCTGTCTTTGCTTTGTGGTCAGGTCCAAAAAAATATAATTTTTGATGCTGATCAGATTACCATACGCAGGGAGAAACACCCTAACTGGCGAGAAATCACCAGTGGAACCAGATGGTAGCAGTTCCACAAAAGTTCATTTTACACCACAAACTGCCTTTTTCAGTTGCTGCAGGTTACCCAAGTGTTAAGGGTGTGGGCGTGTGTGTGTGTGTGTGTGTGTGTGTCTGCCCTTCTGTGGCTGAGTACACACATCGATGCATGGGTTTGTGTGCATGTCCTGTATGTGTGCATATGCATGCATGTGTCTGCTGTATGTCTCTTTTCTGCCCCATTTTGAGTGACAGCAGCAGATTTGTTATCCCTTCTTAAGTCTTGCCAGTCACGGACACTCTTTTTTTTTTTTTTTTTTTTGAGTGTTAGGAAAATTGAAATGCCTCATGACTCCAGTTTTGTATACTTTGTACTATATTGGCTTACCCACTGATCAAAACCCACTGATTGAATATCAGTGCAGCTGTCTACCTCTATCTCTCGCTATCTCAAGATTAACAGGTTGATGACATTATGCAATTTGTGATGATTTGGGTATGGATGTAATGATGGACATTTCCGATAGTAGGCTTGTGGCATGACAATTTATTTATTTCTTTTTGCTGATTTGGTGTTGTGATTCTGTAGGTTGTATGCCAGTTTATGTGAAAGCGTGCAGCACTTAATTTGTTGTTTTTGTGTTAGACAATTTTGTTGTTGCACCATATGTTCTGTGTGAATTTATATGTACTTGCACATGAAATAGGATTTCTTTGTGTAAAATGATTCCTCATGATAGAAGATAACAGCTCAAACGCTGAATCAGTGATGGATGGAAGTAACTGTCGCCATTTATTGTCTTGCTATACCAATGGTGAACAAACCACTCCTGATGGATTTGGGTTGGTAATGTCTTTAGCCTCTTAGATTATTTTTATGATACGTGCACTTTTATTAGATAGCATGTAGTTGACATGCGATATAAGTTATGAGCGAGGTTTTAACAGCCACTGTCATCAGTACATGCTCTGCCTCAGCCTCGCTGATCCAGCAGGATGTCCAGTGTCTACAAATCAAAGTGGGTTATTTAGTGACCGAACAGGAGCCCACAGATGGCTGTGGGAAGGAGTAAAGGAGCTTTTGATGAAGAAACAGCTGGTGTCCTTTCTCTCTCATTTTTTTTTTTTTTTTTGTGTTGCTTCGCTTTCTGTCACTCTTTCACACCTCCTTAAAGGACCATTTTTATCATTTGCTTGTTTCCCAAAGGGAGCGCCGAGGGCCCTCTGGAATGAAGTCAGAGTTCCGGAACCCTTGTATATCTGTCACTCATCCGCATTCATGTCCCTCCCCCACCTCCCAGCCATGTCATCCCACTGGTCGCTGCATAAAGCTGGCATATGAAAAGCCTGACAGCTGTATAACCAGAGACTGGCACTAGCTCATTACTGCATCATTCATCAGCGTGACATAATGAAGGAATGTCTGAAGAGCTGGTGATGATGCCGTTGTGTTGAAGCCACATAGAAATTCTGAATGTAGCTCAGCCAGGATTTGAAAATTAGTACTTTTCAAAGACGATGTGAAAAAATACCTTAACAAATTGGAAGACAAGACGTTTTTGAGAGAGAAAAAAAAAGAAGAAAAAAAGAAAATCTTTGTGTTCATTTTTTCTTCCTTTACTGGGGAATCTCTATACTTCAGTATTATTTGTACCCATCTTTATTTGTACCCCCCTTTTGTACATCCATCTAAAAAGCTTTTTTCTCTCTCCGTCTTTGATTCATGACATGTATGAGGCTGTCAGTCACATGATGTCACTTGTTTCTTCTTCTTTTGTGACTGACTGGTTGGCACCAGCGTAGGTTGTGTTTGGAGAGCTCCTTGAAGAGGATTGTTGAAGACAGTTTTTCATATGTGTTTATTATTAGCCTTGCATCTTACTTAGTATTAATAGATGGAAAACAATGCAAATCCAAGTGGCAATTGCATGGCACTCAGTCTGACACATAAAACCAACTGGCAATTGAACAATTTTCCAGCAGAACACATGTTCAGTCTCCTTATTATTGTGTAAAAATTATGGAAACAGTTTACAAGTGGTAAGCCCTTATCAAGCTAACTTGTAACTCTGAAGTGGCAGCCGCATTCTGAATTTATCTGATCCAATCTAATTGGATCGGTAGAGGAGCAGAGAATGAAGTTAGAGAGAGCAAGAGATGGAGAAGAACCACAAAATTAAGAAAAAAAGGTAGGTCTTTAGGAAAGAGCAGACATAAAAAGTTGTAAAAAAGGTGAGAGAAGAAAGAAAGGAGGAGTTGTAAAAGGTTATGAGTAAGACGAAAGCAGCAGAGTGGGCCTCTTGTGAAAGGCAATAAAGGAAGAGGAGGTAGAGGAGTAATGATGCATAACTTCTTCCTGGCCTCAAGGCATCTACATGTATACAACAAAGACCAAAGTCTTCTGTGGCTGAACTGAAAACTAGAGCCTGGACAGAGCAAGATTTGCTTCATAGAAATGCTAAGGGTTGCAACTTCTTGCTCTTCTTTTGGCTTTTGCCAGGTCATCATTGTTATTAAGAATTCATTCTTAATTGACCCCTGCTCAGTCAAAATAAATGGAACTTATTCAAGAGGAATCACACTATTTGTTTTACAGTATATGCCAATAATGATTTGTGATTATAGTAGAGAGTGAGAATGGGGTTTTAAAGTCCTAGTGCATAACCTATAAGCTAACAAGTGATCTGACTATGGGCACTAGTGCAAAACTTTTGAAGTAGAGTTTATGAGCAATACCGCCATCAGGAGAGAGTTTTCTATTTATGGCTGAACCCAACAGGACGCTACTGGTTTGGTTTGGGTTGAGGATAATTTCTGCACAGCGACCTTTTTTTTTTTTTTTTTTTTTTAAACATCTTTTGGAAGCAACAGAGAGTGCCATGTGTGCCAGTTTGTTTATAATCCTTTAGGCTCTCAGCAGCCATTTGCCCATTTGATGAGTTATACCCTTGAGTAGAGGATGGTTGATCTAAATTTATTTGTTATACACACACGAGCTCTCTTGACCCCTGATAGTTCTTGTCTCTTCCGGGAAGTGTCTCTTCTTCTCTGTCAAACCGCATCATCACCTGTAGGATTATCAGGAGGAAAGAACATTGTTTAGTGTGATTGATCCAAATATTACCTATTTCAGGTGCCTGACAGGCTTGGAATGAGAAGATTCTGTTATTTTTCAGGTTTGGTCAGACCTTTTTTGGGCAAAGGTTGTGTCTGGCGTGAAAATTTGGGTCTGAGTTACACTCTAAGCTAAATCAGTTTGCATGATAAAAAATACACTGTTGCTCATTATGATTGGTACAATAGCCCCTATACTTTACCATGACGCGGGTCAGTTTATTCTGGCTCAGCCATGACAATGAGAGGGTGAAAATTTCTCACAGATTCCAGCTTTGGGAGAGCTTTGTCAGAGGAATGAGAAAAACAAAACTAAATTTGGTTATAGGGTACATTTCTAAGTCATGAACATCTACAGCAGGGAGACAGACAACCCCAGTTACTCAGTGTCATCCAACCAAACTGGGGTTCATTAAGACATTCCTGTCTGTGTGGGACGGTTCGGCTCGTCTCAACATTGACGAGAACAACTTGAGATAAGACCAGGCACTGAGAGCAGATGGAGGTGGAGAGAGACGCAAAAGATAAAAAAACAAACGAGAGAGAGAGAGAGAGCAGGGGGAAAAAAGCTTTCACCTTCCATGTTTCTCCCCTGTACAGACAGCACTGTCAAACAGCAGGAAGATGAACTACTACTTAGAGGAGGGGCTGGAGGGGAGCGATGTTTTCAAATGAGTGTGTCTTAAGTGGAAGGGGGAGGCGGGTAGTGTTTACATGGGGCTGGTGAAAGGGCTTTTCTGGTAGGCCTTGTTTGACATGGCCAGTGTAACTAATGAATATGTTCTGTCGCTCTGTCTCTGTCTGTCTGTCTCTGTTTCTGTCTATCTCTCTCTGTATCTCCTCTCTTTATCTCTCTCTCTCTCTGTGTCATGCACCACATCCCTCTCTCACTTCGGTCTCCTCCTATATCTAAATATCTATCTTCTTCTTTTTCTTTTTTTTTTAACCTCGGGGAGTTTGTACAAAGCGGCGTCTGTTGAAAAGAGGGCTTTTAGCTTTGGGGGTTTGTGGGGCCAGGGTTGTTAATTGAGTGTTGACAGTGGCCCCTATATCCTGCCATCAGGCCTCCATTGGTTGACTGAGAAAACCTATAGGGGAGGTCTGAAAGCTTGCACTGGATAGATTCTGTTAGGCCATGTGTGACCTTAAAACATTTATAATGTCAGTAAAGTGCCTGGAAATGTAGCCAGTTACAGAGCACAAATTGGTTTTCTTGCATTATGTTTTGACATTAGTGGCATTCAGTAACTTTTGGATTGGAGCCCCCTTGGTCAGTACAAGTCATTACAGGGGTTACACATACTGTAAGTGCCAGGCCTGGACCCATGAGGTGATATTTTCCCATATTTACTCCCATATTCCATATTTAACTGTATCCTGTATTTCTGCCCATTTAACACCACTTCAGCTATGCTAGAACTACAGTAAACACACAGAAAGTGATCTTCTTTTGGACTATGAAGTGAATTTAAAGCTCATTTCCAATAACTTATAGTGTTGATTTAGCTTAATTAAGTTAACTTAAGCTTAATTAGAATAGGCAGCTTTTCTTAACTGCAGTCTTCCCCTTGTCTCTTACACTTGCAAATGTATAGCACACCAGGAGGGCACCTGATTGTTGTTTTGCCAGCCACTAACTTACTAGTACTAGCACTAATACTACTAGTACTCACTACTAGTTGGCAAGCATTTTTTTCTGAAAATATGTCAGTGAGATATGAAAAAAAAAGTAGGCCTACAGAGGAGTTGTGTGTAATGAATATATGATTACCATAATGCATATAATCCATTTTAGATAATCATATAAGATTATATGGTTATGCGGTTGCTTTTTAGGCAGGGCTATTCCAGCCTTGTGCTCAGCAGCTACAATCTGTAGTAGGCTAACATACACTATATTACCAAAAGTATTCGCTCACCCATTCAAATGATCAGAATCAGGTGTCCTAATCACTTGGCCTGGCCACAGGTGTATAAAATCAAGCACTCAGGCATGCAGACTGTGAAACAAGACATTTGTGAAAGAATGGGCCGCTCTCAGGAGCTCAGTGAATTCCAGTGTGGAACTGTCATAGGATGCCACCTGTGCAACAAATCCAGTCATGAAATTTCCTCGCTCCTAAATATTCCACAGTCAACTGTCAGCTCTATTATAACAAAATGGAAGCGTTTGGGAACAACAGCAACTCAGCCACGAAGTGGTAGGCCACGTAAAGTGACGGAGAGGGGTCAGCGGATGCTGAAGCGCATAGTGCAAAGAGGTCGCCGACTTTCTGCACAGTCAATTGCTACAGAGCTACAAACTTCATGTGACCTTCAGATTAGCCCAAGTACAGTACGCAGAGAGCTTCATGGAATGGGTTTCCATGGCCGAGCAGCTGCAGCCAAGCCACACATCACCAAGTGCAATGCAAAGCGTCAGATGCAATGGTGTAAAGCATGCCGCCACTGGCCTCTAGAGCAGTGGAGACGCGTTCTCTGGAGTGATGAATCACGCTTTTCCATCTGGCAATCTGATGGACGAGTCTGGGTTTGGAGGTTGCCAGGAGAACGGTACATTTCAGACTGCATTGTGCCGACTGTGAAATTTGGTGGAGGAGGAATTATGGTGTGGGGTTGTTTTTCAGGAGCTGGGCTTGGCCCCTTAGTTCCAGTGAAAGGAACTTTGAATGCTTCAGGATACCAAAACATTTTGGACAATTCCATGCTCCCAACCTTGTGGGAACAGTTTGGAGCGGGCCCCTTCCTCTTCCAACATGACTGTGCACCAGTGCACAAAGCAAGGTCCATAAAGACATGGATGACAGAGTCTGGTGTGGATGAACTTGACTGGCCTGCACAGAGTCCTGATCTGAACCCGACAGAACACCTTTGGGATGAATTAGAGCGGAGACTGAGAGCCAGGCCTTCTCGACCAACATCAGTGTGTGACCTCACCAATGCGCTTTTGGAAGAATGGTCAAAAATTCCTATAAACACTCTCCTCAACCTTGTGGACAGTCTTCCCAGAAGAGTTGAAGCTGTAATAGCTGCAAAAGGTGGACCGACATCATATTGAACTCTATGGGTTAGGAATGGGATGGCACTTCAGTTCATAGTATGAGTAAAGGCAGGTGAGCGAATACTTTTGGTAATATAGTGTAGGTAGTATGGACTAGTTTGAAGTGGGGGGTGGGAGTGGGGCAAAAAAAAAAACAAAACAAAACAAAAACGAACAAACAAACAAAAAAACTATTGTTCAACCTTGAACACATCATAAAGTGCTGAGATTTTTTTTTTTTTGGGCCAGCTGTTGAACTCCATGAAAGCAGCCTTTCCTTGAAGATAAGATGTGAGGAACTTGCAGGGTCAAAGCCTTCTTCCTTCCTTCTTCCAGAGTATTTCTCTGCTGTTTGAGGAAGCTTGGTTATTCTCACTCCCTCAGACAGCTGGGATGAACTCAAAAAAAAAGATACTCATTACAGCAGGAACGTGTAACAGTTCATTATCCATCCACTCTATCCAGAGTATCCAAAAGAAGTAGAAGAGTTAGAAAAAAGAGCATAAAAAAGATAATAAAAAGAACAAGAGAAAAAAAAATATCAAGATGAAGCAGTGAGAACTGGGAACATCATTAGGCTGTGATGAGATGCACTGATACATGGTGCTTTGATGTACTGTGAGAAAACACACAAGGCTGCAATGAGACATCACAATAAGCTGAGGAAATAAATTATGTTTTGATCAGAATGAATGTAATAGTCATTTTACACACCTGGAGCAGAAAAACAGGAGTTGAAGAATGGATTTGATGCCAAATGACTGTATGCATGTGAAATTCTCCTCAGTATCGGATTGAGTCATGCAATCCATTATGGGAAAACAAATTAACAAAGCCTCATATTAATTCTGTCTCACCAAGGACCTGCCCGAGCCTCCTCCTGTTTCCCCTCACCATCTGCTCATTTCCTCCTGCGTCAGTCCTTATCTGCAATATATCAAGGACATGTTCGCTGTAACTCAATGTGCACTGAAGTCAGTTGTTGCTGTCAGCTGGTACAAAGTGTGTGTTCTACCAGAAGAGTATCTGTATCGCTAACACCACGCCGGTTTCCATCAGAGACACACAGTTAAACCCCATCTTGGCTCTCACATCACTTTTCCAACACTGGCGGTGAGATGTAAACTGTTTTTTTTTTTTTTTTTCCTGTGGTGGTGCATTGCTTAGATATTGCTGATGCCATGCAGAAACATTGCATCTCCAGTTAGTTTTTCTTACAGTGTAACTCCTGTAAAATAAATAAATTAATTGATTAATTAATTAAACAAAAAAAACAAACAAAAAAAAAAATCCAATGGTCCTTGGCCCAAGTTGAACCTTTGGGAAAAAAATACTCAAAAATCTTGCTATTTCTTTTTCTTTGTCCTCTCTTTTTATTGTATTATTGTTTTTTGTTGTTGTTTTTTTGTTCGAGTTACAAGGTTTTTCAACTCACAGGCAAGATGTGGTTTATGGTAATCATTTGTAATGTGATCTCTGGTTCTGTAGAACTACTGTGGAGTTACCAAGTCAAACACTTCGTAATAACAGTGAGACCTTGTAGTAGTGGCTGCCACTTTAGGTGACACTCCCATTACACTAAGACTTTATAAAGATTAGGTGGCTGTGCAGAAGTACCAGGAATAGAACAAAATAAAAAACATTCATGCTCTCATGCAAATCAGGATTCTTTAATGGTCATTGATCTATTGCTGTTACAAGGAGGCAGATAATGTTTGCTGATTTTACTTAATTATATCAGTTTGGGTCGGTCACTTCAATGAAGATTGTACTGACGTTATGTGAGAGGAACATATTTGACATGTTAAAGTGCTGAAGTGTGTTTGCAAGACGCAAAAGGACCAAAATACTGCCAAATTTGTCTGTGTTTTTTTTTTATTACACAATATAGTTGATTTATATATATATATATATATATATATATATATATATATATATATATATATATATATATATATATATATTTTTTTTTTTTTTTCCCCCTGAAATCTGGTCTTTCCATTAGTTCAGTTAATTGCAATTCAATCATGCCCGAGTCACATGAATGGGTGTAAGCCATTTCGCAATATAGCATCAATCTATCTGTATCTATATATCAATATATGCTATCTCTATCGCTGTCTTTCACACACACGTGCATACACACGCATACACAAATGCGGCAGCAGCAGCCGTAGCTGCCAGATGCAGGATGGATGTGAAAGGGTTTGTGTTTTGTCAACAGCTCAGCAGCACCTCACATGACCATCAACTGGACTCACATAAGGAGGGAGGGAGGGCAGATAAAGTGGAAGATGAGAAGAGAAAAAGGGCGGGGTTGAAGAAGACAGGGAGGTTGTTTGTGAGAGTGGGAAAGAGAGAGACAGATTCCAAGAAGGGAAAGTGAGAAATACATTTATAGTAGAGAGAAGGAAGGCCAAGGAGTTTAGAGTTTGATTATGAAAGTAGAGTCAGAGATGCAGAAGAGCAGTGGAGATGGGTGAGAGAAAGAGAGAATAAGAGCACGACGAACAGAGAGTGAGAGGTTGGCAGCGTGAGACACAAAGTGCAAGAGCACGAGGGAGTGGGAAGGAGAGAGCAACGGGTGGGAGGGATGGAGAGAGTGAGAGAAAGGGTGGAAAAGGCCAGTGGCCTCTGCTCTGTCCCCTCTGTGCGCTGCTAAACTGCCCACCAGTTCCCCGCAGCTCTGTCACTTCTCGTTTGTTAATCCTCCTCTCTTCTCCCCCTCCTTCTTTTCCTCGCTCCCTTTCTCTCAAATTGGTCAATTGTTAATGTGACCCCTTTAAACCCCACCCTCCCCTCTCCTGCTGTATTGTCAACACATTATCAGTATTTACAATAGAGACATTTGGAAAGGGAACTGAGTGAACACTAATGACTAATAAGTTTATTTAGGGATATTTGCCAAGCGTATTCTTGTAAAGTTTTCTTTGTGAATTAATCATGCGAATGAAAGACTTAAATAACAAATAGCATTAAAACTCACTGAACACTTGTTCTTGTGTTTCTCTGTAGATGAGGAAGGACTACTTTAGACATGACATCAAGTAAAATAATTATAGAGTGTGAAAGGCACATAATGATGTTCCTTATGTGCGAGAGAAGGAAAGATAAGCAAAGAAAGTGGGTGCCTTTTCACTGGCATTGACTAGCTGTTGGCTACAAGACCAACAGCTCATATCAGAGTGCTTTCTTAGTGCATATTCATAGTCATCACATTCATCATGAATGAGTTGAATGAACACAAACCCCTCATCCAGTTCAATGACTTTAGTTTCTTTATTGTACAGCAAAGGAGGCAAAATCAAAGCATTTAGAGCACAAGATCAGAGTATAATTGGGATTCTATGTTCTCTTTTGCACAGTAGCCATATTTTTGGCTCTTTTTTTGAAGGATATGAGCCTCATCAGAAACTCATTACAATCGATGACACTTGAAGTGGTGATTAGTCTTTGTGAAGACATATTCTTGAAACTCAAACAATACAAGTGCAGTGCTTTGAGCAACATAAAAAAAAAAAAAAAAAAAAAAAAAAAACATTTTTGGTGACAGCGGGACAAAGCGAAGACAGAGAAAGAGCTTTTGTGCAAGCATGTGTGTGCAAGTACATACATGAATTGGTTTATTGTATGTGTTGGAATGTGTGTGTGCTTGCATGCACGTGTGTGTCTGTATCGCTGTCAGTTAGGAAGGTTTAACCATTTAACCCTTTAGGATGTTCTTTGATGTTGTGTGAAAGACAGTTGAGCTCAGATGAAAGGGAAGATACCACACATCATCTGGCTTTAGACTGACAGCGCACAACCACCCTGAAAATACAGAGCACAGTCTGTCCTTCAAAACCCTAATCCATGCTTCATCTGGCTTAAATATTGAGAATGAAATCTGATTTATAAGTTTGAGAAGGACAAAAAAAAGAACAGTCCCAATTTCGGTTTGTAGTGGTGAGGCTGCCCTTTTGTCTACAGATTTTTATCCTCGCTGTGCATGATTTTTCTGTTGTTTCCAGTGAAATCTCAATTTCTGGTTCATCGTTCATACCTGCATCTCTGCGTGTGTGTGACAGTTTTACTATATTTGCCGCTGTGATATATTCTGTGGCCTTTGATTGGACGGGGAACAGAGGTGGCTGGTGATTCATAAAACAAGGACAGAGTGAGGGGAAGTCCATCCACCATGTTGGCTACTTATCACTACTGTTTTGTCTTTATAATTAAAGTAACAGTTTACACGATCTCTTGGCATTCATTTTATTACATTAAACCTCTCCATTGCATTAATCAGACATATCAACACATCTGGTCTTGCTCTTGCTTTTTCCAAACAAGTTCCTCATTTGTTAAAATGTTATGACAAGTAAGAATTCCAGTTTAGATATCTGAAACTGAATTTATAACTAAACACAACATCAATTTGACCAGTCCTAATCATGTCACAGTTAGTAACACTTGCATAACAGATCAGCAACCTTTTTTTATTAGAATGACAATATTTGTTTATCTGTACTTCAACTACGGACATCTGTAAATCAAATTTGACTCATCTGAGGCTAAAATAGCTTGTCGTATCTCAACTTGTAACTCATTCACAGGCACTGGCTCAAAGAGTCTATGGCCTCCTGTTTTATCATTTGATTATTCTTTGGTTGGTAGTCTCTGTTTTGTCATTTACCTGTCACTGCTGTAATTCAAAATATAATCAAAAAGAGGTTCACTTTTACCACAAACACAATTTTTCATACCCTCTGCCCAGACATCATAGAAAATATGACTTTACCTTTCATATTTTTAAGTGTCATGTTTATATTGTTCATGCATGCTCAACTTGAAATTCTGATATTCCCCCCAGTCGCTCCAAGGCAGTATTATGTCCATGTGTTCGGTCCAACACAATCAGCTTTGCATATCTAATTTTATTCAGTATGTATTTTGTATGCACTCTGTGCCATGTTCATTATCCTGTATGATAATCAAAGTAATCTTAACTCAGTGCAAGATACTTTTGGGATGTCTTGTGCAGTATTAACTCTTACATCATGCCAGAGTTGACTGTGAACACTGTTCTGTGGACTGAGGTTTGTGGGACATTTTCTGAGCTTAGTTTGCAGTTTTTTTGGGTGGGCATATGCACAAAAGCCATAGACAGTTTACTTTGGCATTCATGCTTCTCGTTCCCACGAGGACAGTGTGCCTAAATACTCATGGGAATCAGCCACTTCTGCTTAAACAGTATGGCGCAAGTAGGCTATTTCACCATGAGGCCAGTCACCTTTGAAGAGGAAGTGAAAGATAACTGTTTCATACATCACGAGTGCCTGAGCACATTCACAGATGTGTGGGTTAGTTAATACTCAGTCCTTATGTATAGAGAAGCACTGTATCTGTGGAAAATGAAACCGAAGGTGAGAAAGAGGTGGTGAGAGTGAGAGAAAGATAAGTATAGAAGAGTGAGATTATGTGCTAGTAGCATATTGAAGAGAGGAAAGACTTATGCTTATTTTGGACCATCTTGGCTTGCAGCTGTGAAGCATCTGGTCTCAATGATCATGCCGGAATGAATGAAAATCTCAAAAGCCATGAAAGAAAGACACTTCCGTGATCCTTTTTTTCCCCCCTTTTGCTCAAGTGACAAACAGGTGCCCTTTTGAAATAGGATAACTGCGGAATACTAAAACAGCTTCATTACAGTTCTTGGAAGCTGTTTCAGCTGCAGGGGGAGAAGGATCTGCAGTGAATGGTGAATTTGTTTCATGGCATCAGGTGTTCAAGGACAAAACTTTTTTTAAATTTCATTTCATTTTTCTCAGTGTTGCATGTTTTTATTTTTCAAATTTGCTCTTCTGATCAGGTGTCTCTTTTTTTTTTTTTTAATGTTCTTTAACACATAATGTTTCCATTAGCGGTCTCTCTTACTGCCAATTTTACAATGAGCTCAAGGCAAAATCTGTTTTCCTGTCATTGTATTATCTTTTTGGGAAAATCTTTTAGTTCTTTTTTTCCTTGCTTAATTCAAAGTGTCATTTTAAGTTGTGTACATATAGGTAATGTTACATATGATGTCTTCTTTCTGACATATAACATATTTGTCTTCATCTTTATATGTTATGTCAACCTACCCAGCTATGTTAGGGCCAATTTTTTGCCATTTTGTGGTGCAAACATTTTAACATGTGTGACCTCTAAACATGGCAACGCTGACTCTATAGTCTGTTTAACAAATATGTTTAAAATATTCAGCAGAAATGTCAGATCTTTATCTGTTGCAAATGGGGGAAGCAGTTCAATTAGAGAAGGATTTTTAAGCTGTGAGAGAACAGATTTGGACTGTTCAAATGTGGCTGCAACTCAATATCACAAAACAGCGTTGTAATACTTATCACATCCAGTGTATCAGGGTGTCTGCAATGATTTCAACTTGTTTTTGTGTCTCCTTCCTTGCTGTTGTTCTTCTAACAGGTTTTGACTTCTGTCTGCCTCTGAGCTAAAATATAGACTGTGTTCAAACAGCTACACATACCCAACTATTTTGCACTGAATTTAGTTTTCTTTTCCTCTCTGTTTCTTTTAGCTAATATATTGGACAGTATGTTGCTGAGAGCATCCAGCAAAGCAGCAGTGGAGAGTGGGAAGGAGGCGAGTGGCAGCACAGCTCCGGCTCTGTCCTCCGAAAGGCTGCTGTGGTGCCACTGCTATCACCATTGTCCCGAAGATTCGACCAATAATACATGCAGGTATAGGACAAGTGTACAACAAACACATCTCTCTCTCTCCCTCTCTCTCTCTCTCTCTCTCTCTCTCTCACACACACACACACACACACACACACACACACACACACACACACACACACACACACACACACACACACACACAGTACTGTTGTGCTCTTGCTGTTAACATCTGTCCAGAAGTCTGCAGCACCAATAGATACCATTGTAGCTCTGGTTAGGCTGGACACATGTGCATTTGCATGTTCATTTATGCATGCACGCATCCATTAACACACACCTGCGCATGTGAATATGCACTCAAAGACAGTTTGATGATGTTACCCTGCAATACGAGTACTGCTGCTGGTGGGTACAATAATTATGAAGGGCTATTAGTTTAAAATGATTATGTTGGTGCTGCTGATGATGATAATGATGACAACAATAATGAGGATCCGTCCTGGTTGCTAAGGTTGCTATGTCATGTTTTCCAGGACGGATGGCTACTGTTTTACCATGGTGGAGGAGGAGGAAGGAGGGGTACCTGTCCTGACTGCAGGTTGCCTTGGCCTGGTTGGATCAGAGTTTCAGTGCAGGGTGAGTTGATTCGTGTTTTATCTTGATTACATTACAACATTACCTCCTAAGGGGGAAAAATCTTTCTTATGCCCTCCTCTTTTGGGTGTGCAATCACAGTATAATTATTTTTTACAACTGTATTTAGGTCAGGTTCATCACTGAATGAGGGAGAAAAACTCAAAAATCACTTTGTAATGGGATCTGGATTAAGGTGCTTGTGTTTAAATTTAAGTGAAGGCCCTTTGGACTCATTCCACACTGTTGCCAGTAGAGTCATAACTGCAGCTATTGTAGTTTTAGGTTTGTCACAGATTTAAATTAATCAGTAACTGGATTTTTGAAATATGAAAAAAAAAAAAAAAACACAAATGAAAAAACAACAACAACAACAAAAAAAAACATGTTTCTGTCTTCCAGGACACGTGGAACTCGCGTCAAAGAAGATCACTTGAATGCTGTACAGACCAGGATTACTGTAACAGAGACCTGTATCCCACACTACCACCACTCAAACCACCTAGTAAGTCTATCTATCTATCTATCTATCTATCTATCTATCTATCTACTCTACAAAGACTTAAAAGAGCCTTTTGTTCTCTAGTCAGTAGGAGACAGTGACAGTGAGGCAGTGACAATGACACAGACGGGGCAAAAAAGGTGTGACTGATGGTGTTACAGTGCACAGGATTCAGAGATAGAGATATCATGACATTGTCAGAGAGTCAGAAATGGATAAAGTGGTGGAGACGGTGGGAGTTACTGCCAGGCTGTCCTGGACCGGAGCTTGCCAAGGCTGTCGTCTGTCAAGAGAATATAAAGGTCTCCGCTGTATACAGCAGTGTACTGTGTGTGTGCGCTTTTTGTGTCTTTTTGTGTGTTTGAGACACAGTAAGCCTAGATTCCCAGGGAAATCACATGCCCCAGCAGACACTGGGGGCAGAGTCATCAATCTGAAACCCTATCATAGAGGATCAGGAAGAGAATTCATCGACTAGTCTCAGGGCTTCCTCTCGCTGTTGACTCGGGTCTTAGGGGGAAAGGACTGTGTGCCAGAAGAAAATGAAATATTGATGAGTGAAATATGATTTGCACTTGATTTACTTTACATCGGTTCCTTCGAATGTCTTGTAAGGTTGACTGATTTCTTGGTATTATTTTCTGTCTTTTCTTCCCCTTTCCCTGTTTTTTTTTTTTTTTTTTTTTTTTTTTTTTAACTTTCATGTCATGAGTTTTAAGTTAAGTTTAGTTTTTTTCCCCCTTAGTTTCTGGTTGAAATCTTTTTGAGAAGATGATCCCATTCATTTTTCATGGGGATTTCCCACATGTATCAGATTATTGTGAATTAAAGTAATGAAAGTGAAAAGGGGGCAAGTTAAATGTGATTTGTGCTTTGCCACATTGCAATCTTCTGTAAGTGTGGCTCATTTGCTGACATTGTTGTGTGTTTCTCCTCCCCTACTTTTCCCTTCTACCACAATCCTTTCTTTCTTTCTTTCTTTCTTTCTTTCTTTCTTTCTTTCTTCCATTCTTTCACCCCTGTTCGCCTTTCTTACTCACCTACATTCCTCTGTCTACCTCTTCACCCCCCCCTTCAGACTATGTAGATGGAAACATCCACCATATGGCCTTGTTGATCTCAGTGACTGTCTGCAGCATCATACTTGCTCTCATTATTGTCTTTTGCTACTTCAGGTAGGCCATCATACTCTTTTAAATGTGAGGTGTAACTGTACTGCTTTGTATGTTCTGTGAAGGAAACAATCAACGTCATGACTGAAAAAAAAAATGTGGTCATGTACATGTAAATACACACACACACATACATCTTGGTTTGTCCTCAGCTACCTTATTAATGGATATCTAATCAAATTAAATGTATACAGCCTCAGTGATTATTTATAGTAATTGTGATAATAATCATTAGTACATATTTGCAGTCAGTCTCAGCAGGTGCATCCTAAGGTGTCTTTACTGATCCCCTTTCCTCTGCTGTGCTGTGACAGGTACAAGCGCCAGGAGTCCCGTCCGCGCTACAGTATAGGTCTGGAGCAGGATGAGACCTACATTCCCCCTGGAGAATCCCTCAAGGACCTCATAGAGCAGTCTCAAAGCTCTGGCTCAGGCTCAGGCCTCCCTCTACTGGTGAGATGCACACACTGCAGCTTTTAATGCCCGTTCAGTTCAAAAAGGATCTACAACAGGGGCTCTCAAAGCTTTTCATTACTAGGGGACACCAAATATGCACAAATTAGGCTGCAAACAGGCCTGGTAAGAGTTTGGACGAGGGGCATTCACATTGGGAGATTTTTGTTGTTGTTAAGTTAACATTGAATTGTTTAACTGTTGACTCTGTACATGGGAAGATGACAGTGAAGAGTGAAACATGCAGTATGATAAGAAATGTCATTCTTATAGCTGCTCTATTTCGAATAACTTCCAGTAAAGTAAATTATAGTGAAAATAATTCTTTCTGCATTTTGCCGAGGACCCCATAGATCCACCTGAATGACCCGCTGGGGACACCACACCTCAGTTTTAGAAGCAGTGATCTAAAATAAGAGAATAGAAATATTCTGAGTCTCAATGATGCATACGATCAACACCTCTTGATTTGAATCAGCTTGCAAATATTTCCAGCTCTTGCAACACATTTTCTCATGCAAACATTTTGAACATATTGCACAATTTAGTCATTTTAAATGCTGAAAAAATGTTTTAATTGTTTTTAGCCTCTCATTATTTGTTTGTTTGCTTTTATCTTCCTGCAGCTAAAGCTACAGGAACATCATTTTCTCTGTTATCTTTCCAGCCTCTTACCCTCCTTGTTGTCCCTCCTCAGGTCCAGAGAACCATTGCCAAGCAGATCCAGATGGTGAAGCAGATAGGCAAGGGGAGGTATGGAGAGGTGTGGATGGGGAGGTGGAGGGGAGAAAAAGTGGCTGTCAAAGTCTTCTTCACAACTGAGGAGGCCAGCTGGTTCAGAGAGACTGAGATCTATCAGACTGTCCTAATGAGACACGAGAACATACTGGGTAAGGCTGCTGTCTCTCTTTGTTTCTTTGTTTCTGTTGTTACTTGTATCGTCTCCCCGTCTCCCTCTGCCGTGCTCCTTCTACCACTCCTGCCCTTCTCGTTTCTGATGTCTGTGGTTTCTGATGTCTGCGGTGTCTCCTTCTGTTTGTCTGTCTGCTTCTCTCTGCCTCTGTCTGTCTCTGGCTCACTTTCTCTCTCTGTCTCCCTGCCTCCTTAAATCAATACTGTTTGTGCTCCATCACAATATCATCTCTAGAGTTGCACTGGTAAACAGAAATATTTGGATTCATATGTAGCTGTATATGTCTCTTGCACTTACCTAAATTTTGTAGAAGCTGTCATCAGAGGAACAACTTCCCTTCTCCCTACAGTACTGATCTCAGACTGATTGTCTTTTTCTCACTACCTAGCCACCTTTCATACCATGCCATACCTTTCATCCAGCTTGGTCTGATCAATGGATGCATGTGTGGATAGTTGATTGGGTGTGTGGATAATAGAATTAATGGTTATGACATATGTCCTAGATTTAAACCAAAGACATCAATGAAAGCACCTCTGCGGCCCAGTGCTTACTAATCATAGGCTACCATGAAAAGTGCTTTCACTGCTACATCAAGACTCCCAGCTCTAATAAATATCTTCTCTCTCCAACCTCCCTTCATTCACCCCTTCCTCACTCCTCTCACAGGTTTCATAGCTGCAGATATCAAAGGAACTGGCTCCTGGACGCAGCTCTATCTGATCACTGACTACCATGAAAACGGCTCTTTGTACGACTACCTCAAATCCACCACCCTAGACAATAAAGCCATGCTGCGACTGGCCTACTCCTCTGTATCGGGCCTTTGTCACCTCCACACGGAGATCTTTGGCACCCAGGGCAAACCTGCCATCGCTCACAGGGATCTGAAGAGTAAGAACATACTGGTGAAACGAAATGGGACATGCTGTATAGCAGACCTGGGGCTGGCGGTCAAGTTCATTAGGTGAGTGTGTAGGGGGTGTGTTTGTGCATAGAATTTATTAACATACCAAAATACACCTCAGTTATCATTCGAGAGTGTTCTCTTCAACTGAGTGGATTTAGCTTCCTGGTTTGCTCATGGAATGGAGCCCATTGTTCTTGATTAAATCTGTAATTTCCCTTTAAATTATATATTTTATCCCTCACTTTGCAGCGACACCAATGAGGTAGACATCCCTCCCAACACCAGAGTGGGTACCAAGCGCTACATGCCTCCAGAGGTTCTGGACGAGACGTTGAACAGAAGCCATTTCCAGTCCTACATCATGGCCGACATGTATAGCTTCGGGCTCATCCTGTGGGAGATTGCTCGGCGTTGTATCTCAGGAGGTACAGAACTATATATACAGATATTTTTCCTGTAGCTTTTTTTCTAACCTACATTTCTGATGCAAACCAAATCTGTTGCAAAGTCATATTCTCTCAGATAAAGAAATCTTTATTTTCTCAATACTCTTGAAATATAGATGCAAAACACTGCGTTCATGGGATTGTGGGCTAGTATGAAGGAATATGTTAAAAATCTGGAATTCATTCACTAACAAGGCATGAGTAAAAAACTATATTTATTTGTTGTAGGTATCCTTGAAGAGTACCAGCTGCCATACCATGACTTGGTCCCAACAGACCCTTCATATGAAGACATGAGAGAGGTGGTCTGCATCAAGAGACTACGGCCATCGTTCCCTAATCGATGGACCAGTGACGAGGTAAAGTATGCACGTGCGCGCGCGCGTACACACACACACACGCACACTCACTGATAACTTGTTAACATTACATCTATGTCTCTCCAGTGTTTGAGACAGATGGGGAAGCTCATGACAGAATGCTGGGCCCACAATCCAGCCTCCAGGCTCACAGCACTACGGGTTAAAAAGACTCTCGCCAAGATGTCAGAATCACAAGATATCAAACTGTGACGTGGTGCTGCCAGCTGTGTGCTCACATGCACTGAGGGGGTCCTATCAATCTCACACATACTGGCTCCGGTCCAGGCCACAAAATCCTTTGCTCCATGGGAAAAGGAAGTGGGACAGGAAGCAAGAAGACCACCAGAAGATCACAGGATGGCAATCTTGGGAGTCCAGATACCTAGAGGCCTGCAACCCAAGTCCCCCTCAAAAATGATTTTGGATTTAAAGAGGACTAACCTGGTTAATTAAAGCTTAAATTAATTGCAAATAAATTAAGATTCAAGGCCTGTGAGAATTCTGTGCATCAGAGAAGAACAAGCAATTTCATTTCATACCAGTGTGAAGACTCTCAAGAAATGTGCTCCTGTTGACATGTTCCAAAGGCCTTGGAAAAAGAGGTTCAGTCTGACTTGGCGCTGTAGCTGCAGAGATACAAAAACAGGCTACTGACCTTAAACCAGTGAGTGGAATACTATATCAATGCTTTCTGTGAAAGCTGCCCTACATGTAGATGAAGGTCTAAATGATAGAATGGGAGGGATGCGCTTAAAAGCTCAATCTCTAATTGCAGCATGACACCTCCTTTCAAAACACTGTCACCCCTACTACTGGCTTTATGTTTTAATTGGATTTAAGACATTTTTTTTTCACTCTCAAACTGATTGCCTTTGGTCGTACGGACTGACAGTATGTGACAGATAAATGTATTTTGAGGCTTTAAATGTTTTGTTTACGTTGGTAATGTTTGTAGACACTGAAAAAAAATATACCTGTATTTTTGAGTTGTGACGGGGTATGAAAGTTGCAAAAGCTTATTTTCCATGTACAAATCAAACTCGTCAAGTATATATGTGAATAATAAAGTTTATATGGCCAAATAAATTCTGAACTGGGGCTCTAAAGGCCTCTATGTTTCCTCGCCCTCCATAGCCTGGAACGTGTGGTAGACATAAAATTTGAGTGAGGAGAGGAGGCAAACCAGAGAGTTAGTGAAGGATAAAAGCGCCATCTGTAGGCACTATACAGCAACTACAACAGGGTAAATCCGCCAAGGCAATCAGAGACTGTCCTACACTAAATACAGTGTTGACCTCCTGCTTAATGATGTAGCGCTCATGGTAATTGAAGGCTCCCTAATTGAGCCTTTACACTTATATTTAGCCAGATCTTTCTCCTCATTATAGGAAAGTGGTCAAGCTGGCGCCATGTGTCAAAGAGGACTAATCAAAAATACGGGGTGACACTTATAAATTGGGGATTGGTGGGTGTTATACTATATCTGTATGTTAGTTAGCTGTTATTAGCTATTGCACCCATGCCTTTATGATAAGATTCAACAGTCCAGCAACAGTCTTGTTGAAAATGTGACAAGTCATCCATCTCCAACCCACCGCACCACCAGAATCGTGACGAAAGTAAAGTTATATTCATCATATAAGGTCACCGTTTCTTGGCCACCTATCTGTCATCATGTATGTAAATTAGATTTTGAGCAGATTAACCATACTAAATCAATTACAGCGGTGACATTGAAGTCAAGTGACAGCTGAGTCATAACGTCCATCATCTGGCTCTCGTCAGGCAAATTGCCCTGTGATTCAGCACAGTTTCTCACACAGTAACAGTCAAGTGTTACATTGTCCAGTCAGGCTTCCTGCCTCCATATGAATATTGTCTGTCCAGTTGTATGTGGACATGTCTCATCATCACAGCTGGCAGATTGTCTTCCACTCTGCCGTCACATAGATAACAGTTGTGCAACATTGTCACATATCCCTTATTATAGTTGTGACTCTGTGATGAACACTGTACTGAGCAACGTATGTTACATTTTGTGAAAGAAATTTGCCTCAGTGAGCACCAGGCTGCTCATTTTTATCTTTGATAGTCCTTTTGTAAAGCCCATGATAAACTTTCCTTCAGAGGTCAGTGAGCTTCTTTTTTGGTCTCTGCCAATTGAGATAGTGGGTGCTTTGTTACCATGGGAGGTTCAAGTGTAAATGCCCCTCTGTCCTCTCAGGGGTTTGTGCCTTATTTAATCTGTACCTACTGTAGTTGTCTGTGAGAGAAATGGTGTTTTTATTCAGTAAAAGGCTGAACATTCCCCCAATAAAGTGTTTCACTCATCCATGTGGCTGGTGTTCTGTTTGTGGCCGCTGAAATTATGAGGTGAATACTAAGTAGTCATTTGGCAGTGCCCCTTGCTGCTTAGGTATGCTTTCCATATGTTCTCTGCTGCCTTAACAGTGGCACGCCTTCTTACAACCCACCAGTGCTTCTGGATACACACAGAATATTTAAAACCTACACTGCAAGGTACATTTCAATTTGCCATTTTTTAGCCATAATATTCAACTGATTATGTCTGAAACTTCATGACATCCAAAGAATTACATAAACAACATGCGTATAGTCATAGCTTTATAAATCACCTTGCAATCTCTTACAAGGTTCTGACCTCCAATTTGAGAACCATGCACCATACTAAGCATATTATATTTTGAACATTACAGCATGCTTAGCACATTGAAATGACTCACTTGACCTTTCCTCACCAGTGTTACAGGAAAGTAATTGAAATAACCATACAACAGCATCACGCATTTTTCAGCGTTGCTTATAAATATAATTTATTAATTGTCTTAAAAATTCTTTCTTACACTTTGTACAGAAAACAATTAGAGGAGATAAAGAGGCGAGCATTCTGCGAAATTGAGCAAGATTCATGAAGCGTGCCAGAATTAGCTAAAATGGACCAATACTACCCCACACTAATCAAAGAAAATCACCCCTGATAGTAAAATAAAAATGCACTTACAAGCACAGCTCTAGTTATAGACTTCTATCATGATAACCAATGCCAGGTTTGCATAGTAGACACTGCTTTTACAAAAAAAGAAAGAAACTTAAATAAAGACTTTAAACATACAAACTAGTATCTAACTGTACTGCTTTTTTTTCTCTCCATATTCTGAAATTTGCCAAATATAGCTGACAGTACACAACTGTACATACTGTGGATAGAAAATTTTTTACATACTTTGATATCTTAATACACTACTTCCCTTCCCTTCACATCACACTCTGAACACTTGCGTTCTTGAGGCCTACATACGCTCTCCAGGTATAAAAATTCCCTTTTTCAGTCTATTCCTTTAACGTATACCATGCTGGTAAAAAGTAGACCACGGCAAGGATGACATTTTGGATGCAGTTACACAGGAACTGCAAGCATACTTTTTTTCCCTAGCCCCTTGTTTGCTTGCGCACAATTCTTGTAATAGCAGAATTTCTCTGATTACTACAAAAAGTTAAACATTTTACCTTTTATGTCTGTAAATCCTGCCTGCCTGCCTTGAGTAAACTGGAGATGTTGATTATCACATCACATTGTCTGAACAGACACTGTCAAGACCTTTTAGTTCATGTTTTGTTGTGAAACAAAGTGATGACTTGATGTTATTGGCTTTTTTCCTCGCAAAATTTAAACAGCTCTTCCTTTTTGATTCCCCACATCTGACATCAGCAGTTATATCAGTTATATCGATACATTGATAAAAGAGTACATTTGAAAACATACAAAATCTCTCATTTAACCATACACCTTTCTAATTTGGTTAATAAGGCTGTCCAAAATTAAAACGTACATACTCGAAGCCTCCATGTCTACTACATGACTGGTTTTACGCTGATACAAGAGGTCAGATTTTTAACTCGCCCAGTTCTGGCTGTCTAAACAAAGAAAAAGGAAAAAAAAAAATCAATGTCGAAAAATCAATGTTTCAAGGTTTTTCCCTTGTATAGGCAGCCACAAGGAGATGAAATCTGCGTTGGCCAGGTAAAGTTATGACCTTTTGTACCTGCATATAAAACCCAGCCTTTGCCTACTTTGTTTTCTTCATAAAATCTTCCTCGGTATCTCCTCTACATACCTGATGTCAGTTCAGTTTCATATGGCGTCTCTCCATAGATCAGAGCAGAAACAGTCTGTTACACGATGGCATATGACAAAATGATGGCAACATTATACACCGCATCTTCTGCCAGACACTGAATACTCATACAGCTGTCACAAGAAAACATTGGAACTCCAATTTTTAAGTATTTTACATCTTCTTCTTTTTTTTTTCTTTTTTCTTTTTCTTTTTTCTTTTTACCCCACTTAGATTGAATGTTCGTATTCTTCACATTCTGAAAACATTTCATGACCCCAGAGGCCCATGACTCCTTTTCAAAACCCTCTGAAAATAAGGCTGTTTTTTTTTTTTTTCATTCCTGCAAAACTGGCTTGTAGGAGATATGAAGATATGATATTTCCATCAGACAGCAGCATTACACTAACAATTCTCTGTTGACCCCACTCATTGCAAACATATGGATCGTATGAGTTGAACAACCAGCGTTGATTCACAATGTTGTTCTGCAAAACACAAATATGTTACATTTCATTGTACACCGTTAGTTGTTCTCTGGATGTTTTACTTATTGAATGCAACTTTTGCAACAAATGTTGGAATGTTAGATGCTGTTTAGATAAAGGGCAACTAACTGATATGTTACATGTTGTTGTTTTCTCTCCATACAGTCCACACCTATAGGAAACATAAAAAAAGGTAAAATGATAACAAATAACACAATAATGATCACAGAACAAACATATTATGGTAATATAATGCCATTAAGATGAACATGATAATCATGTATTTACAGATTTCAGACGATCGAAATTGTAAATGCTGTTGTTCCTCAAAGGCCACTGGATGGCGCTAGTGACCAACAAAGTCATGGTGGTGATCACAAATTAAATCACATATAAAGGCTCAGGGTAGATAAAACAATATAGGGCCAATACCAACATCCTGTGATGATGGAACACCAAATATATGTATATATAGTTTAAAAATTAAAATATGATTGATAAAATCAGTATATAGGGTACATTTAGCGGTAATGAATGATATCAGCTGTAATTTGATTCACTATCACATAATTACTAGACTACTTTATTTAAAACACTTGTCTTTTCATTTCTAGTTTATCCCTTTTTTGCTTCCTCCCTCTTTTCTCCGAGACTGACCCTGTCAAGAAACAAGCCCTAACTGAGAGCCCAGTCTTTAATGGAGACTCTCTCAGCCAGGACGGGACACTACCCAAACATGTCATCCACACGCAGCCATAGCAGAGGTTCCCATACCCTGCATCTATCCTGTATCAGCGCTGCAGCATTGTCCCAACAACTCCTTTCTGGGGAGGAACAATTCAGCTCCAGCACTGTAGTGAGCATCTTAACAGTGGAACTTCTGCAGTGCGCAATCATGTGCAATCATTTTTGCTTCCTTGCTTTGCAATGGCTTGTGTAAAATCTCTGTTGAAGGAAGTGTAGCTGTAGTGCAAATTGTGTTTTTTTGTTTTGTTTTGTTTTTTGTTTTGTTTTTTTGGTGCATGAGAAATTCGCCTTCTTGATCAAAAGATGAAACTGGAAAACACAGTGATTGCAATGAAGCAAACATATTCTGGAACTCAAATGAGAAATGAGTTTGTATTTTTGCCTCCTGTTTATCAGTTGATCATAACGGCAAATTTCATAAACGCAGAGCAATGCAGCCAATTTCACACTGTTACAACCAATATATCATTGAAAGCAACTAAGAATCTTCACAAAAAAAAAAAAAAATCTTAAAATTAAAATTACTTTACTTCAGGTTATGTATTGATTCTGAGGAACTGGTAAAGTTAGGCCCTTGGCAGAGAGATAGTTCAGTTTATGATCTCCACTTTTTGGCTACGGTGTAGAAACACTATTAAAATTCATCAAAGACATTTGCCTACATCTTAACATTAGATGAGCATGAAGAAATTAATCATCAACTGTGAAGATTTAGTATTTTTTTTCACATTGCATCGCAGCCAGCAAGTGGAAGCTATTCCCTTGGGCTTGTTTCTTGTCAGGGTCCTTGATTGACAGTCAATGTGTAGCAAATTCTGTTAGCAGGAAATGATCCACACATATGGACAGCAGAATACATATAGAGTGTTCCCTAGGAAACGATATAAAGACAACAAACTGTACTGGCAAACACGTACAGCCAAGGCTCACAAGAGAGGAGAGGATCACCTCTTTATCTCCCCTCTCCTCTCTCCGTTTTCCATTCTGCTCCTACTGCTGATTTTTCCATGTTAGCTTCTCTCTATTTTTATTCTCTTACTAAGCTCATCATCTCTCTCACTCATCTTCTTTCCCACTTTTTGCTTCCTTTCTCTCCTTATGTTTCTGCCCTGTTCTGACAGTGGTTTTCAAGGTCAAAACCTGTACGACGCTTTCTTCCTCTCGTTTCTTTCTGTTCACTCTAAAATAATGGCAAGAGAACAACGGTGTTATAATAGACAACGTCTTTTTCCGGCGTGTGTATGTTCTGTTTGTTCCTGATTGACTGTCTTTGTGTGGCAGGTAGGGTTATTTCTTCTTCAGTCACACGTGACACTGTAACAACACACACACACACACACACACACACAAGCTGTTCCAGCAGAATCACTCAAACGCTGTCTTCACGTTCTGTTTATCATGTCAGCATGATTACCATGGTATTTCGCCAGCACTCAATCACCATAGTGACAACTTTTCTTCTCTCATATCAAACTCTTTTGCCCTTGCTGCTGTGTCAACCATATAGAATTCACTTGTCATTGTCCCCAGAGTCTGTCATTGTCATGGTAACCATGTTTCTTTGTCAGTGTTCCGTTGTCATGGAGGTGAGGTTGCCATCATGGCGGCCCATCTCTTCCAGCACAGCGGCCAGTTCGTTGAGGTCTCCATCAGGGAAGTGCTGCGCTTCCCAAAGATCCAGGATCACTCCTGTCGGACTGGACTTGGTGGCAAAGTAGTTCAGGTACCTGGAAAACAAAAGAAGCGCAGAGATATGGTAAATGATGTATGAGCACCTCTGTTAAATGGGATATCCATTTTCTGAACACTGTGTTTAGAAAATTTGAAACAGACTCTCTCTCTGTACTCAATATACGCTATAATCCTTAGTTTGAAGTTTATTGGGCTTATTATTCTCTTTAAGTTACTATAAAAAGTTCTTAAAATGACCCCTCTTTGATTTTTGTGGACTTTTTTCATACTAAACGTACCTGAGATTTATGGTCTGAAATCTACCCCTGAAACACTCGTTTCCTGTCTTTTTTACTTTATAATGGAAAAGGTGGAAAGTGCACCACTTGTACTTTCCCAACAGGGGGCTAGCAATTTGTCTGAGTGTTGTGATGGAGAGTCGACTAACTTTTCCCTTGAAATCCCATTTGAAATGTATTCAAAGTACCTGAGATCTGACAGCATGAAAAGAAAGAATGAAAAAGGAACAACTTTTCAAAGAAACCTCAAAGAGTATGTGTAGAGAAAGAGTAAGTCCTGAATATGATGAATACGATAGTAAATGTTATGACTGACGGAATTTATTCCAAATGAAAACGATGACTGAACATATATTATTTAAAATACTGGAATTATATGCCAACTTTATATAAAGAGATTACTCTGATTACTCTAGATTTAAGTCAAAAAAAAAAAAAAAAAAAAAAAAATCCAGGATAAATACATCTTGAAATCCTGCTGTAGACTATACACTTGCAGTGAGGAGATTATTCTGCCTAGATTTAAGGCAAAGAAAATACCAACAAAAATCAAGGATAAATGCCTTTTGGAATCTTGTAGAAAAAAATACTATCAAGTCAGCAGGGAGAGCAGTTTTTATAGAGAGTATAAATACTAAAGCTGCTGAGTGTCAAGTACTGTACACAATGGTTACAGAGGAACAGAAAAAAGTGCCACTTTGAAACTGTGAGAAAATCAGATTTTTTCCTTTTGAGCAGAGAAGCCATCACATTTGGGTCCCATGAGGTTAAAAATATGATTTTGTGCTCCTTTGTAAATCCTCTGATTGCGTACTGCTGGCACACTCTGGTATTGTTTAAACATAATAATAGAGATGTACAACACTCCGCTCCTTCTCTGTGTCTCTCTTATCCCACTACTTTTCTTTCTTTATTATGATTTTCTCTCCATAAGCCTTACCCATCTTGCTTCCTCAAAACAGCTAATAAGGATATCTTTCTTTCTTTCTTTCTTTCTTTCTTTCTTTCTTTTCTCTTTTGTATTTTTTCTCTTAGACGCTATCTCTGTAGTGTGCGATAAGGGTTACTCTGCTGAGAAGTGAACTCAATAGCTGAGATCCACCTCTGCGTTTTCTTCATTTTGTGTGTGTGTGTGTGTGTGTTTGTGTGTGTATGTGTGTGACTGTGCATGCATTTGCACATCTCTAACCAGATATCAGCGAATAGTGAAGCTAACAGGCTGAGAGAGGGTTATCTATCATGTCCTTTACCACTCCCTTCTATACAATGCGAAAAGTGTGTAATTGTGTATGTGAGCTGTGAGGCTGTAAGACTGAGAGAGACTGGGTCTCCATTAGCTGCTGTCAGTCAGATGGTGGGGTCAGTCTGTCAGTACCAAAACATCTCAATAAACCCCGTGTGCACATAGAGCATAATGCAAACACACAGTGTTTGCATTATGCCACTTGACATGGTTGAAACAGTGGGTTTCAAAGTAGGGATTCCTGCAGATCCTCATCCTCAAAAATGAGAACCCTGCCGGTATATCCTGGCCACAGGAGGAGATAGAGGCCCCTGATATCAAGACAAGGAAGCTCCACACAATGCTAGGAGGCAGGCCAAGGACTGGGGACCAAAGTCACATCAAAGCCACCATCCAGGATGGAGGCTTTGACACTCACATAGAGGCATGAATACATCAGGGAGATGCCCCCAGTGATGACCTGCTAATACCTCAGGCAGCAAACACCCAGTGAGGAGGAAGAGCAGGCCCTGCCTCATGTTCTTTTGCAGCTGCTGCTGTGTTACTTTTTTCTTATGTTCCTCATTTTGCATTAAAATTTCTAAATCAAGAGGCATGGAATATGACTCTTTCCTTGTTGTTGGTTGCTATGGTGAATCCTTCTACTTGAACTCAACTGATATATACTGGCTTTTTAGGTTCACTGTGAATGTTCCTCAGCTAGGTTTAACAAAATTAGGGTTCACTGAACTCACTGTAATCGGCTGTTCTTGAATGGCTAACCCTGAGTAAGCCATGTCTGGTTTAACCACAGCTCTTTCTTGGCCCATGACTAACCTTTCAACAAAGTTTTGCGCAAATCCATTTGTGACTTTTTGAGATAACTTGCTAATAAACAAACAGGCATTCACCACATGGAATGGGGCAAAAACATAAGCCCCGTCCAACTCTGTTGGCGGAGGTAATGATACATGCACAAAAGGCTGTAATGGCACAGCATGAGTCATACTTTGAAGGCAATTAGTCACGATGAAGCAGTTAAAAGAGATGATGGGGGATAGTATTTCCTTGTTAGATTTTTTTAAATCCAGAATACAACAGTTTACGTACCTGTCAATTTTTCACCTACTTGTCATGACTATTTTGGTACACACATTAGTAAACTACGTCAAGAGCTGCCCACAGGGACAATGTGGCGTACTTGTGTCCAATTATCCATCTTTATATCTGCTCTGTTTCAGTAGATGCAGGGAAATGAGCCTCTGGACTGAATCAAAGAGACACGCATCCACACAAATTGGGAATACTAAGGATGTTAGATGTAAATCACAAATGGCATCTTTGCTCTTCAGGTTCTGTTTGTCTTCAGCAAAATATATTTTTCTTCAGACTCTTCAGGAATGCCGAAATACAAATCTAAAACACTGAAATGTGTTGAAATGTCAGAGATTTATTAATAATACAAAACCATGCTTTCACAGTTATTCTTAGTGCAGTTTTATTTGGAGCATAGAGAGTTTATGTGTTTATCAAAAAGAAAAGACGAAGAAGAAGAAGGAAACCCCATGCTCAACTTTGATGTAATAATCGGGATTTACTTCTGCGTCAACGTTTCGAAACATCTTGCCTTTGGTCAGGATGAAGAAGGAAAATAAAGACTGCATCTGACTTATGAGTTTGCAGCTTCCTTATTCTTCCTCTAATGTCGGCCAGCACTTCAACAATACTTTTTTCCCTTCCTTCTTCTATAGGGAAAGACCATCAGTTACAGAGAATTAACAGAATTTTAAAATGAACTCTCAAGCATGTGATAATGTGTCTTTTGCAGAACAGGCTGCTTAGAAGTCTGGGGTTCAGATGAACAAGGCATTACTGACATAACTATACTGTACTGCTGCATTTTTGTGTATACATGATCATATGTCCTCTTTCCAAAGAGATAAACAGCATCAACAGCTTTCATTAACCTCCACTGAACGGGCTGTTAGCATCCTTGTGTCAGTTCCCCACTTGTCCTGGCTGAGTTTGTGTATCAGAGGTTTGAACAAACATAGCTCTGGTCCTGTCATTGAGGAGGCAGGACAGGCCAGCGTGATGATCTCCCACCCTGCCTGTGGGGAGTTTCAGTTTAGCTTCAGACTAAAAAGCTGTTTCAGAGGCCTCTTCACCTCACCAAGGAAAATGCCTGAAGGAAGGACTAGCTATACATGAGATAAATGGAAAAGATTTGTGTGGTGTGTGTGTGTGTGTGTGTGTGTGTGTGTGTGTGTGTATGTGTGTGTGTGTGTGGGTGGGTATGTGTGTGTTTCCCTACCTGTCAAGGTTCAGTTTGTGGGCCAGCATCCTCCAGTCGTTGCCTCTGGTCTGCGGTGCGTCCAAACTGCCACACAGCTTCTGTCTAATGGACAAAGGGATCCGAAAGGCATTGGGCCCCACTAAAGTAGTGATGCTACTGGCTGGGTCCATCAGGGATGTGTCTATGCACTGGACCTCCTGGAAATACAAAAAAGACAAACAGGTTATACCGCATTATAATGCATTCAACGGCAATACTGCATTTCACTTTTCAGTTTTGGCCCCCATGTAGAAAATGTTTCATGACTGAAAGACTATACCACAGTCATTGTGAAATGCCCAGAATACATGTGTATAAAAAGAAAAAAATTACTTGTTTCTCAAATTTGTAGTTTGTGGAGAAATGAGGCTGCTGAGGATTATGGTAAATTCACTACACTGCTGCTCTAACAGGAGAGACAGAACAGTAATTAGGAAATGGATATGGGCCATCTGCAAGAATGCATTAAGGGTTAAGGACATGCAGCTGCAGTGCATTCTGGTGGAAATTGCATAATTTAAAATGTGTAGTATATGTATGAATTATAATATATATACCCATGCGGTGAAGTAGTGAGGTTAAATCAACCATTTTCTATCTGTATACAGAATGTGCACCGCACAGACTGTATAATGATCATTTCTGCATATTGAATTTTAATTTTTGCTTGGACATGATCTATTCCTTTCTGGCTCTGATCTTTCCATAATTCCTGCTTTCCTCCCTGCAGCTTGCCATTGTAACCAATTACAGATGGGTCTCCTAATTAATACAAGAGTGCAACAAATGCAAAGATCTGCTCTCAAACACTTTCTCCCTCTGCTTTTCTCTCCCTGTCTATATCTTGGTCTCCATCTCTTTTCTCTCTGTCTCTCTTAATATCCCTGAACCTTCATCCCATTAATCTACCACTCCTGGGCTGAAAGGAGGTAGCAGTCTAATGAATGTGTCTTGGCAGAGGCAAAACAACAACTGCCACTGTTGATGTAAATGATTACTATTTACAGCATCTACTTAGCCTCAATTTACAACAGAAAGCTCTCTGCTGCTCGAGATTGAATGATTGATGCAAAGGGACATCTTTATTTTTCTGCTGAAATAATAAAGGCTTAAGACCCTTTGTACTCTCCATTATTCAACATAGAAAAGACTGCAGGCTGGCTCAGGATGATCCAAATCTATGTCTACAGCATTTTAGCATTTTATTTAATACATATATGAAGAAATTCTTTGTGTATTTCTTTGGCTTTTCAGTTTTAAATTTTACCATACTAGCCAAACCATGTGATCCGAGTAATTATTTTGTCAGACTAGCTGTTGCCTTTTTAAAATGGATTATTTAACACAATATTTCAATTTGTGACAAAACTCTAATTGCACAAATAAAAGTCTTAAGTCCCAGTTGCTACTGCATGCTTGTTGCTGCTTGTTCTGCCCCCGTGGCAATTGCATTTTGTTATTTTCCAAGCCATCAGAAGGAATAATCAGACGATTACCTGGTTTAGTTTTGAGCCTCTGTGTATTTACTATATTATACAAGACAGAAGAGTTTGCAGTAGCCGATGCAGCACCAGTGCAGGAAAAAAAATGCAAAAAGGGGTATTTCTATCATGGATTTTATGCTTTTGTCCCTCTGCCAACTGAATAACTTTGTGAACAAAAACAAAAAGTTGCAATCTCAACGTATTCTGGTGGATGCAAAGCTCACCAAAAAAGGGCTGAGGACAATTTAGGAGTGGGTATTGATGAGTCATGTCATCCTGTAGTGCATCCTGGCTAGTTGGTGTAGTTTTCTGGGATAAGCATGAGAGAAAATGAACTTCTCATCCACTCTTGCTATAGTGGTAGAGAATGCTATAATGGGTTACTTGTGTGAATAGAAATTCATTTTTGGCATTCAAGCAGTGAAGAGCTGTTAGCTTTTGGTTAAAGAATGATGTTGCGCATTCCCTCATATAACCCTGAATAATGTTACAGGAGGAGATTAGAGCAGCGGTGGGATGGCCGAGATGAGCATTAACGAGGGAAAGAGGTAAGTGAGGGCTTATATTTTAAATGGAGGTAATACGATGGGATAATAAGAAATGAGGAAGGATCAGGACTGTCTTCTTTGGCAAACAGAGATTAGGCACAGGCGAGCTCCTTGCATTAGTGGGTGAGTTTTTTTGAGCTCTATGATCAGGACAGAACAGCTCTGTAAATTAAATGGAGATCTCGTCCCAAAACTATGGTGAAACTTGGATGAATGCCCAGGGTTGCAAACTTTTCAGATGTTAGTGATTCTGTCATTCTAACTCTGCTCAGAGGCCAACCATGTGTGTGTTTACAGTGTGTGTAGCCTCCTCTGCACCGGCAACTGCTCTCCTACATCAGAGATAATGTAATTGTACTTTATTTCTTATTTCTTTTTTCTTAAAGTGAGGAATTTTTCTTTATCTTCAGTACGTTCTTGATTGAGTGAACGGTCAGTCAGCAAAGATGAGAAGGGGATCTAATTGGTTTTAATTCAGTGGTGCACATTCTATCTTTTCCAAATTCCCCATAAAAGGTGCACAATGAAAAACTGCAGATGGTTGATGAAAGCAAGGACTCAACAGACAAAAAATGTGGAGTTAGTGTTGAAAAATGGGGAATAATATCAGTGGGTTGGCCTGACGATGAGAATAATGTAGACTCAGCCGTCATTTTATGTGCAAATTCTTTTGTCAGATGAGTCTACAGGGTCCTTATTTCAATCAATCCTCAACAATTTTGCAGAATGGACCTTTAAAAGAATCTAGTTGGAGCCGTGTTTTCTCCTCCTTTCATAACTGCATCGATAAGATCACACCTAACACAGTTACAGAAAAGTAACACAGTAACTTTTACTGCAAGTACATGTCAACTGAGCTACTTTTTACTTTTACCTCAGTAGATGTTTACAGCAGTACTGCTACATCACCTTCAGTAAAATATCAACAGTGCTTCTACTTTAGTGGCTATATGTATTACTCTTTCCTCCACTGTTCTATATGGTGTAAACAATCTATTCCTCTTTGTCAACATACCTGGTTAAATAAGGCTACAAAAATTCTGACGATGTACAATGCCATTATTCATGACACCATGGGGGGAATTCAAAGCAGTGATACTGCAGAAAAACTGTCTGACCTCTGACCAAAACTGTTCATACATGCACACACACACACATACACGGTGACTTGCCGGTTACATGGCCAAGCCAAATCAAAGACTGGTTATTCCAGTGGTGTTATGTGACCTCTAGCCCCAGTATGAATGATTGAACAGAGTCGCAGAACCATAGCAGGAACCCTGACTGTCTGACAGCTGGAGAAAAACTTTGTGACTTTAAGACTTTTGCTAGTGGATTGGAAAACCTAGTAGAGGAATGCAGAAAGAGCCCGTGCGTGTGTGTGTTTGTGTGTTTTTTTACCTGCCTGTGATCTTTTTTTTTTTTTTTTTTTTTTGCACATGTATAAATTTATCCTTCTGTGTGTACAGCCAGCAAACAGTGTGTCTCATCATGAATGTCGATGATGACCTCACCTCCTCCAATGTGTTGCTGAGCTGAAAGATCTGTCCCTCTCCTTCCACCTGCCGTACACACAGTTTACAGCTGATCTCTGTGGTGGCCGAGCTCAGTCTCTCCAGGGTGAAGGTACAGTGGAGCGTTCTCTGGCTGCCGCTCCACACCTGGTAGAACGGGATCTCCTACAAATTGCAGAGAGGATATACGGATGTTTCCGCGGCATGTTGTTCCATACTGTGCAGACAACTCCGATGAAGCATGACTCGTTATGTCTCATGAAAAATTAAAATGTTCGCTGTGCTAACTCGTGGTAACCAGAGAGCGGCTTAGCAGTATTTTATGCTCTCATCTGTCACTTATTTATATTTCTTGCATGCTGCTGTTCTCTCTGCTGCATACATTAGTCTGGCGAATACTTTGGTAACAGCTGTAAAACCCCAGAGGGCGCTCTTTAGCATTATTAAAGCTACAATACTGGGGCCAAACTTACTTGATGTGAGCCTTGTACTATCTGTTGGAGACCGAGGCGGCTGCCCAAACTTAACAGGGGTTGAGTTAGGCTTTTGACAGGATAGAAATTTTGAGTGTATCAGCTAAGTCAGGTCAGATTTTTAGCCTCAGGTTTCATTCTTCCTACTCCTTTGAAATTTTAATGGATATTGTATATATGTTGTAGTCTGAAGGCATGGATTGATGAATTTGTTAAAGCAGCATTTTAAGTTAACTTTGAAGTGAATTTTTGGATAAATTTCATACAATTTATGTTAAATTTAGATTTTCCGCCCAGTCATCATCTTACTCTGAAGCCAGCTTGTGCTACATAGATTACAGTTAATGAGAAACCTAAAGATAAAATGCTACAATATAAATGTGCCTGACAACATTTCACAGCTGGGTCTAGATTCCAGCTGAACTGTACATCACCCCTATAAATGTACACATTAAACCCTCCTTACGCAATATTAGAAAAACACACACTCATATACAGTAGTCTCAAATAAGATTTCTCCTTTCCAAGCCTGGTGGACTGAAATATCTTCAAAATACACACTGGCAGAGGAGGAAATTACTGTGAATATAACAGTGAAACCCAATATTTAAAACACACATGTTCACACTGTGATGTTGCATCTAATTATCAATTGCTTTTAAGAAAGTGTATATTTCAATCTTAATGAGTCTGTAGCACTATGTACCAGGATTTGTAAAGTGTCTTTATGTGTGTGAGTGTGAGTGTGTATGTGTGTGTGTGTGTGTGTGTGTGTGAAGGTATATCGGCGTCTCACCTGATACTTAGCAATCAGTTTGCTCTTCCAGTGTGTGTGTGGTACGTCGTGGATAGACAGTCTCAGATTGTGTGTGCTGTCTTTAAAGTTCAGAGTCTTTGGCTCATCCAACAGCTTCCCTCCCATCTGGGTCTCCATCTGAAGAACCTCCTACAAGGCAACAGCAACAAAACACATCACCAACTCAATCTCAAAGCCCCTCTCTCCCCTTTGCTAAATCTTGAGACATTACTGTTACGTTTTGGCATGCACTGAACCAGATACTTTTCACACACTGAAAACCCTTGCAGATGTTTTCAACATGTATATGCATTTATCCCCAGTCAGTCCTGCTGACAATGCTGTCTTGACTGTTAGGAAATACGCTGCAACATTAAACTCCAATATCTCTCAGTTCATTAGATTAGTCTGGGCATTTCTTGTAACACTCATGAGAGCCAAAAACAGCGGAGAGAATCTCCTAATCTCCTCATGGGGATAGAACTAAAGGGCAGTAGTACATCAGCAAGGATGTGGTGTAAAGTGATACTTACAGTGGCATCATCTGTGCAATAATTAAATATCATCTGAAATCTTTGAAACTCACCTGTCATTTAAATTGTGTGCCACAGATGTATGAAAAGCTTGGCTCTGCTAATTGTGTTCAACTAGAGAGACACATTAAGCAGCTTCAATAAAAACCATCAATTAGTAATGCGCCATCAGTCAGCATATTGCTGTTATGAGATGCAGGGAAATTGAGCACACCTTGGATACAAGACAGTAAAATCTATTAGCTCCTATTGACTTTAGGAGCTCACCTCATTGAGTCATAATCCTTATGAAACTGACATACTGCATAAAAAAAGTGGACTGAAATGTCAAAATTTTGAGGCACTGTTTTGTTCTTTCCATCATCCCTTCTTCCCTTCACCAAGTCACTATCACACCAATTTTCCTTGTGCACAGTTAAAGTGCACTGTAGCTAGCATGCTCACTCAATACATGCAATGTGCCATTTTTAAACTGGGTTTTTGTTGATCAATTTAGCATGCGTGATAACATGAAAGGAGAACAAATTCAGTGAATGTACACCTGTGTCCATTTGATAATCCTATCCATATTGTATACTTTGTCAGGCAGCACCGTTCACTTTGCTGTGCTGCAGTTGTTTCAATAATACATTGCACAGGTCTTGTGGGAATGTTGCTCATCCTTTTTAAATTTACTACTGTATATCAACTAAGCCTGCACCACAAGGGTGCCAATGAAGTATGCCCTATGCCCTACAGATACTGGTGTGTTCACACACATATCAGAACACACACAAACATGAACTCCTTTACAAACACATGCACTGAAGCACTTATGAATGACCACACACATACACACACACACACACACACGCACACTGTCGAGAAAGTGTCCGCACACAGACACGATTATTATTTGGAAGAGTGAGTTATTAGTATGTCTTCTGATGCCTCCCACAACCTTTGCAAAATAATCAATTCCTCCTCCCCATCATCTTCCTACGCTGCAGCTCTACTGTAGACATACAGAGCAAGCATTCCCTTTGAAACACCATCCGATCAATTACGCTACTCAAAGACTCCATCATTAAAAAGTCAACCTCTGAACTTTGTTTTCCAACTACAATCGCTCGTTTGAAATGGTAAAACTGGGTGTGTGTTCCCATTTGTGTGTGCCTGCGTTTGTGCACGTCTGTGTGTGCCGCATTGACACTTGACTTACCATTGCTACTGTAGAATAAATTACCAATGTTAATCTCCCATATCAGATGGTCCCTCCAGTGTTCTGAATGTGTTTAAATTCTAAAGTACCCGCTGTTTTGACATTGTTTGACCCGTTTTTGTTTACCACTCCCTAGCTCATTTGCAGAAGATTAGAGGTGAAGAAACGGCTAGTTATGACTGTAGTGAAAGTATCACGTCTGTTTAAGCAGCGATATATGTTACTTCAAATGCAGCTTAACTAGGAAGATTTATTAGTATTGGTGGTCCAAGCTGGAATCAAAGCCCAGATTGGATCATAAATAATACACAAGGCAAACAGCCTGAAATATCATACTTTCCTCTTTCCATATAAACAGAGTCTTTTTGATTTATTCACTTTGATTGAAAAAATACAATTGGACTTGTTTTAGTGTTTTTGGCCAAACTTTTACGTCCATTAATAAACAGCAATAAACAAAGCAATAATGGACTGATCGTCTGCAATCACACTGACAAGCGGCAGAGGCGCGGCATAACTCCCATTGTTTTCTGGGGCTTCAAAGCGCCACTATTGACAGCGACGATATTCTGCAGCAGATCTGAGGGTGGCGAATGCTTCTTGTTACCTACGCTTTGCTGCATGCGCATTCATAATTGCCATGTGATCATTACGGTAGTCTATCATTTTTCTTCTGAAATGTAAAGAGATTATTTACTCTATAAAAAGATTATTGACAAAAGCTGCAATATAGCAGAGTCTGTTATATCACCACAATGTGAGGTAGAGTTCTCATATTTTGCCCGAACCCGACCCGGGCCTAAAATTTACGTGAATTGGGCGGGTCGGGTCGGGCTTCGGGTTCTGTGGGGGATTTTTTTTTTTTTTTTTTTTTTTCAAATAAAAAAAATAGAATTATGTGTTCTGTTATTGATTATGACGTTTCATTTTTATGTGACTGGTGGAGAGAGTGAGAGACTGGATTGGATTTGGAGGCTAAACTTTCAGTGACAGACAGACAACCAGCTGTGTGAGCGCAGCGCAAACAAGTGAGAGAGAGTTGCAGCAGTATCCCGCTGTGCTGGCAAACTCGGCAGCAGGGACGGTTTTTGCTATGGGTAGTGCAACTGCCCAAGGCGCAATCTACTTGGGGGCGCACGAGAAAAAAAAAAAAAAATCTCCAGTTTTCTAGACTACCGTATTGACCCGCACATGCCGCGGCACCATCAGTCGGCATCAGGCGGGCCAGCCGCGGCACCATCAGTCGGCATCAGGCGGGCCGACCGCGGCACCGTGCGATACCGCGCCCACCCGTCAGGTCTGCCGGATCTGACAGATGAGCTGCCTGATGCTGGCCGGTGCCGCGGCCGGCCCGCCTGATACCGACTGATGGTGCCCCGGTGCCGCGGCCAACCGGCTCTGCTAAATAATGGCGAATTTGGCGATTTTTTTTTTTTTTTTTTTTTTCGGGCTTTATCGGGCTGTCGGGCCTAAAGTTCGGCTAATTAGTCGGGTCGGGTCGGGCCTCGGGCTGGCCCAGTCGGGCCCGGGTCGGGTCGGGTCTTAATTTTCAGGTCCGATGAGGTATTTTTTTCAAGAATCGTGAATGAGTTGAATGAAAGTATTTCACATTGATTCAAGCCAAAAAGCAATTATCTCTATTCACTATTTAACATACTGAATTAACTGAATGGCAGAATTCATAACTGATGCACTGATGCAATCAATAAATCATTACACCCCTAGAGTCCGTGCATGAAAATATGGATAAATTCAATGGCAACTCAACCAAAATTCATGAATGTGTGTTTCCTCCAGGTATGACACTTCACCTTGAGTGCGTCCTGTGTATCGTCCAGACAGTACACCCTGATGTGATAGTCCAGTGTCGTGCAGGATACTGGTCCAAACACAGCCAGTTTGAGCCTCTTGGCGGCTGCCTTGCTGACTGACTGGCCCACCAAGCAGTAGGTCCCCAGGGTCTCTGTAAGGATGTGGCACGCCTCCGAGTCCATCTGCACATAGCAGGGGGTGGTGAAGTTCTCCTCTCCCACCACCACTACATCCTGTAGGAACAATATGGTCAGTATGTGGCACATCCAGACATATTCAGCCTGTTACAAATCATAATCAGAGCTCTCTTTGAAGCCTTTTGTCATTAATTCAAACAAACAGGGTTGTGTTTGTAGCCTAATTGATGTGTTCCTCTGTCATTACCGACAGGTGATTTTAGTGAACTGGCAGCGCCGACGGGTGTACAGAGGTGGCGACAATAAATAGGCTACATGTTGTTTAACATCAGAAAGACCAACTGACACTACTGAATTTTAATCATTTTAGCTTTAGGTTCTTTTAAATAAGATAATAAGCACAGTGTGATACCTGTAGTTTGTGTTTTAATTTAGCTGAGGAAAACCAGTTACAGGGTTTTGGACCAAACAGAGTGTTGATGCATTTATTCATCTAAGTTTGTGCCTCCAGACATGAAACTGAAATTTCAATTTAAACGTACTCCTGTCTGTACATCTGACTTCTAAAAGTAAATCAAGGTTTCCATTAGGAGACAGATAGCACTTGTGTTGAGCTGTTGTATTGTGCTTGTCTGTGAAGTGTGTTCAATTTCACTGTGATTATCTGTGAGCTGTTGCTCATGTCATTTCTGCCTCTCTGTCACAGCGTGAGTTATGGTAAATCTATATGGTTCTTTGGGCTGTGGGAGGATGCCCAAACATACTGCCATCTTTTTTATGAATATCGAATTTCCAATTAGTTGTTCATGTATGCGTATCCGTGTGTGTGTGTATGTGTGTGTGTGTGTGTGTGTGTGTGTACGTGTGTTACCCTGGGTGTGGACGATCATGCAAACCTGTGTGTTTCATGTATCTGTGTGTCACTGTGTGGTACAAATATTGGGTTTTGAAACACAGTTCATGTGGAGTTGTGCTCCCATAGATAAGTTGAATCAATAGAAAATGGTAGGAGAGCAACATGGTATGAATCTGTTATTACTGGTAATCACAACCATGGCTGTTTCCCCCCCTGATGTGAGGAGAATTCAATTATCTTCCTTTCCCTGTTTTAGGGGCAAACATACTGATGGAAATGGATATTTTACTGCAATAAGAGAAAAATAAATTGACTTCCTGGTGAAATTCTATTTTTCACTTTTTTTCTTCAACCACTCTTTTCTTCCCATTTTCCCTTCTCTCTTTTTTTTTCTGTCTCTCTCTATCACACACATATGCATAAATAAAGACACACAAACACATACACACACTCTCTCTCTCTCTCACACACACACACACACACACACACACACACACACACACACACACAGAATCGTATGCATGGCTAATTGTGCAGAGACATTGTGTTGAGCTGTGATAAGCAATAGAAGACAGAATGCAGGGGCCTTGTAGACACACTGATGCTGCAAGACAGCCTTATCACACACACCCACACACACACACATACACACACAGGGATACACATACACACGGACAGAGAAACGGACATGGACACATGCATGCACAGTCACAAACACACACACATACACACACATGGAATGCTGAGGTAGAGATTTCATGCTGGGAAGCACTGCAGAAGAGAGTGAGAGAGAAGGATAGGAGGAGGGATAGAAACACAAGAAGAAAGATGAGAGAGGAGGAGGACGGCTGGAGCATAACAAATTACTTCTGATAGGAGTCTTCAAACCCCTGCTTGTCTGGTAGCCTGTAGGCACTTTACATATTTACCAAACTTTTTCTGTCTTTCTTTCTTTCATTCTTTCTTTGTTTCTTTCTTTCTCACCCTGCATGTATGTAAGTGTGTGTGTGATGCACGCAAAAATTTTGAGGTAAGACAACAGTTTCTATTACATCTCTCTGTGGATTGTTAATTTCTGATTGGTCAGCTGTGGCATGCTGCAGTCTGACATTTCTGAATAACGGCTGTCCTTATAAATAAGAGACTATGATACTATGAACAGTCTCTTTGATTTGATTTATCACTCCTGCTACTATTAATCAATCTCGCTAACAATAACACCTGCCCGAGCCAAAAAGCCGACAACAATTAATTAATTTAGAGAACATGAAATGTTCGATTCATGGCTGGAGGCTGAACTGTCACCAGTACGGCGAAGAACACCAGAAGAAAAACAACAATGACAACAAGGAAGATGGTAAACTACAATGCATATGGCCTCCAGGTCTAGTTGCTATGGGTGCAAACAGATTATATGGTCTATAGGCTAATAAAATCACTACTACTACTAAAAACACTAGTAAAATCTTTTCAAAATTAGTAATTTTTAAAGGCTATTTTTGGGGCAGTTTTTTGAAACATTTCAGCAGAAAAGAGATGACATACAGCATGTATGAATCCCGCCCTATGGAACATGCTCTACACAGTGAGCCACTGGGACACCCCTATATTAATAAGTAGCCTTTTATTTTGTGGTATAATAAACACCAAGCTGGTGGGCATACAGTATAAGTACATATGCATGGCTATCTAGATTGTACTACATACTTGCATGTATTTTAATAATTGGTGCATTTGTCTGTGCTTATTTTGTGTAAATGCCTTCTGCACCTCTTTGTGCATAAAAGAAATAACCCATTTGTGCAAAAGAAATAAATATGATCTTTCAACAACTCACCTCCCACTCCCCCATGGCCAGTTGGTTTTTCAGCTGTATGAGCCAGTCTTCCTGGTCGTTGTCAGCACAGTGGTGGATGGTGAGGATCACTGGTCTGGTCAGCAGGGCTCCTGGTGGCCCACAGCTCACCACCGGACTCAGCACTGTCTGGATGTCCTCCACTGGGGGTCTGGGGAGGATGGATAACACCGAGGTGAAATGGCAGGTTAGAGCAAACTGTTAAATGGCTGTTCTGATCGCTCAACCTGCTCGCACCGTATGCACAACATGTATTGATTTACACAATTTTAAAATGTATTGATTTCACTTCTGTCTCTTTTGCTGAGTTGTTAAATTTTTATTTATGGAGGATCTGGAGATGAATAATACAGATGTAAAGTTAGTCTAGAGTAGAATAGGCTAGCCCAGTTTAGAAGACAAAAAATAGAATGCAGCAAGAAAGGTGAAGTGAAAATAAAACAGAATTGATTAGATTACAGCAGAAAAACAAAACAAAACAAACAAACAAAAAAAAAACATGGTGGAACAGCACAAATTCAAACAGAGGATGACTAGTCAGCAGGGGCTCCAGCTGAACCACAGCAGGAGTCAGCAGTTCACAGGACGTGAATAAAAAACAATTTACCACGGAAGCCAGGTCACAGGATCTACTTTCTGCTTGCCAGCTCACTTCCATGGGACCAGTAAGACTTGCTAGCCACATTACAGCACAGCAACAGAGTGCTGCCTGATGCATTGGCTCCAAACCCATTTACTGAGACTACTTTAGATATTAAACAATAAACTGTATTAGTATTTAGGCAGCCATTTAATATTAAAGTGCAAAGTAATGATGACGAGGCAAAGCCTGAAACTATTGCAGCACAAATAGAAATTACTGTCTACATTGTCCTAAAAAATACTGTCGCTTAAATTCCAATTTACATTTCAATTTGCATATAAACACAAACTCTTACAGTGAATGATGACTTTTTTTAAATTAACAAATGCACATAAATTATGCAATAAAAAATAAATACACAATTTAAGAATGTTGAGATTATATCAAGACATAGCATACTAAAACTCAAATCAGATAATTATTAAATAATTAGTATAGACCTCTCTAGGGCTATCATCAGTTCAGGGCTTTTGGATTACATTTGAACATTTATAGTAATGAGTCCAATGTGCACAACACTGTCTGCTTCGCTACAGAGTATAGTGTATTTTTAGGGATTTAAAAAAAAAAAAAAAAAAAAAATACTTCAAAGCTCTATCTGCTTACACTGCAATGCCCTCTTGTGGATACAAACCGAAAAATGTGAGAAAACTCTATTTGTTGCATGAAGTGAATTCAAATTCATCTACATTTCTGCTCCAAAAAAATCTATTGATTTTGTTTGTTTGTTTGTTTAAGTAGGGATAGTAGTGGTAGTCCTCTCATATGTATTGCATGATCCATTCACTTTCCAGCCTCATGTTGGAGAAAATATTTATTGAGTGAGAAAGAGCCCATATACAAGACATGAGGCTCACTTGTAACGGTAATTTTTCTTTTTCTTTCTTTCTTTTTTTTAGCCCACCTTATATCAGGAGGCACTAATCCTCAGAAGCATTATTGATTCAACAGCTCCATGTTGCTGGAGCTATTGACCCAGGAAGAGCTCACATGGATAGGGGAAACATGGTGTACTGAGATATAGACAGTATGACTTGCGCTGTAAAAGCATGCACAGTTTTCTAACTCTTAATGCGCTGTAGTGCTATTGATTTTTGTGTGATTTTAAATTTGGACGGAGTTATAATGTTGCTTTGTGTGGTAAAACAAAGAGTGATGTCTGAGGGTTTTATCTTAATGAGGTAAACCACCTGATTCTGGTTTGTTCCATATGAAGTCTTGCATGGATGCATGATTTACCGTTGACTGAGATGAACACACAAGACAGAGAGGAGGTTTGAGAAATACTGTAGCGCACTGCAATAGACTTAATTCTTTCTGACTCCAGTTGACACGAGAGAGGCAAAGGGGGATGCCTGAGGGGGAATGGGTCATATAAGGTGTTTTGACCCATACTGTAACATGTGTTCTTTCAGCTCACCTTTTCCAGAGGTCTTAATGCTTTCCACAGATATTTACAAACTACTATTGACAGTCGCTGTGGACTTTAACACTGGTTCAGCTGTGTCAGTGGGTAAAACACAACAGCACAAAGATACAGAGAAGCAGCATGTCTGCAAAATAAACTGTATAGCTTTTTATTGACCGTCAGTTTCTGAGAGGAAAGGTGGAGCACATCATCAGGAAATGTATCGATTCTGCCAAATGAAGCCCTCACATCTCTCAAATGTTAGCTGTTCACACAGGGGGAAAACACAAAACCCCCCACATTGTTATTTTCACACTGGTTGTCATTTGTGTGTGCATGTGGGTATGAGTGCATGTGTGTGTGTGCACGCATTTGTGAGTGTTTTTCACAGGCAGTGGGTTTTGGACGTTTGCCCTAGCTGTTTCATGAGCCCTCGGGGTTGTGGAATTTACCCACACGACAGTAGACCAGGTATGCTTTCAAATGATGGGCAAAACAATCCACTAAAACTGAAGCTGGGACATTTTCACACAACAGCTGTAATACAGAAATTTTCTCCCTTATGCATTAACAGAAAGCTTTAGCTCCCTTATGCACAGGGCTTTGGAATAAAGGATTACAGGACTTGTAACAGGATTACAGTAATCCCAAAAATGGCCACTAATCTGTTACAGTTACTGTGAAAACACAGTAATCAGTTTGCATATGTTTTCAAAAAGAGAGGTGATTGAGTTTTGGATCACTCACAAACATGACAAGCAAAAGGATCTTTTAGCTTGTGAAATAATAGCCTCTAGCAGTTTCACATCTCTGTAAGTACCGGTGCTACATTTTGATAATAACAATCATCAAATACAATTCTCCAAACTGCTTTAGATGGTTAAACTGCATATTCTATGGAATTTGTCAGCAAAGCAGCACACACTTTATTAAATGCAATGACATCATAGTACTGTGTTTGACTGTGTTTCTGTGGATTACGTCAGAGATTAAAATTTTAAGAAGGTAATCACTAATCTGTAAAATATTGCATCATAATCTCCTCAGATCCGCAGAAGTAGGAGTTTTAATCCCGCTATTAGCATACTGTGGGAATCGTGAGGTGTTAATTGACCTCTGTTGACTGAGTCACCAAAAGACGGTGTGCATGGAGAGAATCACACAGCAAATAATGATGATTTAGCCTCACTGCACATCTGAAGCCTAATGTCATGCTGTGAATCCTTCCCCACGCAGCCACACAAACAACCCTGAGAGGCAGCTATACAGGAGGTGAGAGAGAGTGATGGAGCGAGTGGGAGAAAGTGGGAGAAAGAGAGTAGGGAAAGAGAAAGATATGCACACAACGAAAAACACGGAAAGACAAAGACCAAGGAGAGAGATAAGCAGGTTATGGAGAGGAGGCAGACCGATGGAGAAGGTAAGGCAGAGAGTGAGTGACAAACAGACAGCAAAAACTGAGGGAAAGAGGGGGAGAAACGTACCTCAAGCTATCCTTCCTGTGCACAGTCACATACATCTCATACACTCTGCCCTGAGGAACGGCTCCTGCTGGAACAAGTAAGCTGACACCTGCAGGAGGGAAGAGGGATGGATGGATGGAGGGAGGGAGACAGAATTCTCGCATTAGATTTACTAATTCCACCGCACGCATCTGAATTATTGAATGGGCAAAGCATTATAAGTTAATTAATCATCACGATTAATTATTGACTAATCATTATTAAAGGCAACTCATGTAAAACTTTCTCCTAAATATATCATCAAGTGAATTGTGTTACAATGTTTCATAGCTCCTGAGAGCTGCTTCCTATCACTGCGTTTCATTATTCATTATTTTTCACTGCCCAAAGCTTTTAATGCCTGACTTATGAGTCGACCAGAAGTTATTATTATTTTTTAATCTAGCTTGAGAATATCCAAAGGCAACTGTGTGTAGTATGATGACTATGCAGTGGTTGGTGCAATTGGCGGGTACAGTTAATCATATTTCCCATAGTAGTAGTAGTAGTAGTAGTAGTAGTAGTAGCAAAAGTACTTGCTGTAGTATACTAGCACTAGCTGGTAGGTAGTAATCATGCCTTGCTTAGAAGAGAGCAAAGAGAACTAAGAGTTGAGCTCTTTTGTTGTCAGTGTAGTGATGAACAAATGAAAAATGCTGTTGGAACTTAGCCACATTTGTAACTACATGAAATGTAGTTACAAATGATGGTGTTGTGTGATGCAGTTAAACGGTGCAAGAAATCACACTAGACAGCAACCAGAGTCCTAATTAAGCAGACTGAAAAAAAAAAAAAAAGTGTGCACGGTGCACTAAATTTACCAGAGTTGGGTACAATGAGGTGTCCTCCCTGGTTGTTGAAAGATCCATGAGCAGTGCAAGAAGGGTCTCGTGATCGGGCCAAGCTCTGGCTGCGAAAGTTCATGGTATCGCTGTTATCCAACAGAGACTGGGTTACCTAGGAATGGAAAGGTAACAGTCAGTGCGGAAAATAAAGCATGAATTGGGCATGGTGCTATGGTGAGATATAAAGGATCATGGTGTCATAAATGGTAAATAGTAAAAACCAATGAAAAGTCTAGTTTTGGCTGTCAAAATCAGTTGCAGAGCAGCACAGATGTATCCATCATAGAAATCTCACTTTTAATATGCATACACTCTAATGCCATGGGTCATGGACTGGAAAAACAGCACATAGATGCAGATGCATAAAGCAGATGTACTTTGGGTTGGAGAACAACCTTTTACAATGGCTATCATTCAAAACTGTACTGCCAGACCAACCTCTGTTCATCAAGATTCACACTATTCATTTTTTTTTTTTTCACCAAGGGCCTTGGTCAACTGGGAGGTAAAATAAAGGAAAGCATTGACAGCAAAGAGTAAATGTTCAAAGGCCAAGTCATCAAATATTTAAGGTATTTCACTTCTGCCAGTTCTGTTGATCTAACCTCAGGCTCTTGTTGCCACTAGGATTTTACTGTATTTGGTAATATATTTTTGAGTGGCCAAATGAACTGGATTGCTATAGGGTAGCAAACTGTTGGTGCCTGGGAGTGCTGCCACAGGGCAAGGCTAGCTTTCAGTGATGAGAGGATGGAATTACCATAGTCCAATAACACCTCCTTAGGGTAAGTGGCACGAGCTGTTTTACATTGCATCTTGTAAATGTCTGTAGTGAGATGCAAGCTACAGTTCCAAGATTTAGGAGTTTATACCCATAGCAAACAGGGTTGATAGGGATTTATTTCACTGTGTGCAAATCCATAGACAAGGCCAATTAATAGTCCTAGAGAAGTGCAAAAAGTGACATATTTAAAAATCTTTCAAACAAGTAAAATCAATAAAAAAGTGCTGGCGATTTGTGGAGCCCAGACCCATTGAGTTTAGCACCTACACTGTGTCATAGCAGGTGCTGTGATGGTGACAAGTGGTCTCATTTGTGTCACACTTCTGACAACTGGCATGTAGATGAAAGGGCAGACAGAGAAAATTGGCAGAATGAGCTGGGTGTATACTAATGGTGTTTGTTTTTGTATATATGTGACTGGGAATATACAAATCCTATGCTTTAATGCTCCTGCGGTGTGGGAACAGCTGGACAAACCCTAAAGCCTCACCTTAGGAGACAGTTTAGATGTGAAGTCCCCTCCTAGGTCATCCTGCGGTGTGACCAGACCTGAAGAGTTGTAGACTTTGATCTTCAGGTTCGGCAGGGGGTCCAAGAGAGGAGAGTTGGTCATAGGGATTTTGTCAGATACGTCGTGTAGTGCGTACACAGGACCACGATACATGGCTGCGGCATTGGTCAAGTCAGGAGGAGCCGTCAGAAGATCAGCTAGAGTTGAAGGGGTTAAGAAAAAAGGGTAACAGTTAGAGACAGAATGATGATTTTACATCATGAGTAGCATTGGCCAATTATAAAGGCACCATCAAATGTTCATCCAGAATTACAGTAGGATAGAGAAAATATTTCCAAGAAGGGGAGGAACAAGGAGGAGCAAATTATATGATAAGTAGCACAAATTGCAACACAGTAGAATATCAGTGAGAACCAAAAGGGTGAGGAAAAAGAGAGATGTTAAACTTCAATATAAATGATCAAGACCTTATATAATTTATATTAGATAGGGGTATTCACTAGATGAAGGACTAGCCATGGCTGCTGCAGTGTGTGTGTGTGTGTGTGTGTGTGTGTGTGTGTGTGTGTGTGTGTGTGTGTGTGTATGTGGGAGGGGGGGGGGGGTGCCTCAATGCAACAAATTTATTGCTAAAGAAACAAACAAGTTATTAGGTCATATCTAAATGTGTACTTTCTGCTAGAATTTGCACCGCTCAGTTCATAATGTATCATCATAGAATGGCATTGACCCGTTCAATTGAAGTGATTGAGCTCTGGAGAGCACAAAGCGTGAAGCGTTTTCTTTATGTGGCATAGAGCAACTCTGACTTTACTCCCACAATCAAAGAAGCTGTCACACTTGAATCCGGTCCCCCTCTATTCAGAAATGCTCAGCATGTCACACTTCATTTGTGTTAGTCAAATACTGTTTCTGCACCTTTGCCTTACAGGCAGTGATATTTATAAAACATGACAGTATTGCATGTTAGCACCCTTGAGCTGGTCTGTTTGGATTATGTTAATAGGATATCTGCGTTTTCATGTTTATTGTGTTCTGAAAACTGCAATATCTTTACCCTAATCTTCCATATGGCATGATGCTCAGCGTGTAGTGGACTCAGAAGAGAAGCATCAAGGTTCATCATAACACCCAAAAAATGTGGATTTTGCTAAATGAATATCAAATTTTCAAGGCCATAAAGTCCAATTTGGAATCCAATTCTGACCCCTCATTTTCGCTACATAGCAAAATACTGTCAGTGGAATAGTACGTTTCATGATATGTGACCAAATACCAGGCATGTTTAGGATAAAGAAAGACAGATAAACATTAAACTGTGTTGAAACTGAATCAAGGCAACAGCACAAAATACAGTTTAAATAAGGATGTAGCAAAAGACGGTCATTATACATATGCACAACTGATAATGTCAACACTACAATGAGTTAAGTAGAAATGTTTGAACAAAAGTATCAGAAGGTATGGGTACCAGCAATGAAAATGTTGTGCAACTTATAGGCAATATATAAAGCCAAATGTGTTTTATCTCTAGAGTAGACCTGTTTCAAATTTGAATGTAAAGATGAATCAATTATGATCAATTATGATGAACAAAACAAAACAAAACAAAACAAAACAAAACAAAAAATCTCTCTCCCCCACATGCCTGTTATGCTGGGTTACATATTACCTTGAAACTAGCACAGGTACTGTCTCCTCTTAATTACAGACTGCTTAATTTTTGTCTGTGTCCCTGATCACTGTATGTTCAACAGACATTGTTTACACTTGAGCTGTCACAGCGGATGTGCGCTAATGCTTATCAACACCTGTCTATAATGCATAACGCTGCAGCATATCTCCTAGTAGTGGTGACTGATATTTTCATGTACTACAGGTAAACACATACATAAATTTACAGTTGATACATACATCAACAGAAATCAGGCACGTACACATGCACTCACACACAACTGTAAAAACGGTTGCATGCATATATGGAACAACGTGTAACATGAACATCGCATGGGCCAGCACATGTCATGCATAACAATGATATGAATAATAAGCCTAGCACACATACTTACATACAGAAACACTCACATACATATGCTCACACAGCACACACAGACATACACACACACACACACACATAGACACGTGTATGTGCACAGCAAAACTGCATAACTGGGAATTACATTATTTAGCACGGAAAGGTTATAGTAAGCCATGGGGCAACTCCAGAGAGCATGGAGCAGCTAATTGGCGCTGCATGCTAATCAATGTGTTGATTAGCATGCTTTTGGGTGGTGTCAGTAACTGCTGATTTTACCTATAGAACACACACACACACACACACACAAATATACATACATGTCTGATGTCTGATTGCTCCTAGGCTTTCTGAGGTAAAACTTAAAGTTTGTTTAATTACTTCGGGTTTTGAATAAATATTGATCTGAATTATTAATACTGACTAAAGACTTTCTTTCTGGAGGATTTTCTCAATAATCCACTTGTGTCTGCAATCAAGAAATTAGCATCAGCAGTCTTTTTTCAGTTACATTAGTTGTAATGTGTTTGCATGAGTTTTATGTTTGCTTTAATTTGGTCCAATCTGGGAGCTCTTATGTTCTGTTTGCCAGTTACTTGACCCATTTTCTTTCTGGTAGACTTAGAAAGATAAACATCCTAAGTAGCACCCAAGGAAAAAGCAGCTCACAGAAGCTACAGAGTCTAGTGCCACTGATCATAATCATAATGCATTTGACAATGATAAATAGAGAATATCCCATATGGGTAACATTTAAGTTACTTTGATTGTATGAAAGTGCTGTATTTGCTCCAAAGGACCCACAAAGAGTACAAACACAGTCACTAATGGAGTTGAGCCTTTACCCCTCTGGTCACAATTCTTTTACTTTAAGACAAGTTGAACTAATAGCAGAGTAATAATAAAATTGATTTAAACATAAATTAGGAAGATCAGGATGAAAATTACATAACGTAGCATGCCCACTAAATCCAGCAAGTGTTCAGGATTTAATTGGGTTGAGGATCACACAAAGGCTATTTACCTGTGCAGATTTCTTCAATGTTTTTTTTTTCACGCTGAGTTCTGAATTTCAAGCCTAAGGCCTGAAATCGAATACTTGCTTCCCTAACCCCATCCATCCTAATTTCCTGATCCCTCATTAGCAACCCCCACAACCCACCCACCCCCACCCATCATCTATCACCTATCATTCTCTTCTTCTGTCTTTTTCTCTCTATCATCAGGCTGCTACCCTTAAAGCCAGCGGGCAGTCCTGCCAAATCATCCCTGCTGAAATTTAATTAACAACTAACACAGGGCCAGAGAAGAAGAGAGAGAAAGGGAGGGAGGTGGTGGGAGAAAGACAGAGAAACAGGATGAGAGAGGAGAGGGAATGTAAATAATATAGAGGAAGGCAAATTGAAAGGGATGGAGAAAAGAGAGAGTGTGAGAGGGAGTTAGAGAGAGACAGCGCGAGTGAGAGAGACATACTGTATGTGCAGAATAGTATATATATTCATTTATTAAAAAAAAAGGCTACAGTGTTTGTATAGTTCTCACTCATTTGTATTTATATACATTTTTAAAATGCAAATCTAATTTTTATTTTTTTTCCCCTTTTGGTTATTATTATTATTTTTTAACTATCTGTATATATCTGTATTTGTATATAGAACTCTAACAGCAATTACACTGTTTAATGTTCATTTTTGTTGTTTTTATTGAACACTTGCTTTGACATTGTAAAAGTCTGTTTCCCATGCCGATATAGCCCTTTGAATTCAACTGAATTGAAATTGACACACACACACACACACACACACACACACACACACACACACGGACGCACGCACACACATAATTCTTCATTAATAGTAATCGGAGACGGTCCCTCAACACAGAGTGACAAGCATCCTAATGTTTCACTGAGGAAATGTCACCCAGTCCTCACTCATGCAAAGACACACACACATACACACTCTCACTGACACACGCACGTACACGTACACACACTCACAATCACTCTGGCTTGCTGTCTAGCAAATTGCATTCCATCCTCTCCGACCCCACTTTTCTTTTTTACTGTATACCATGATTTGAATTTTAATCCTGCACCCATCACTGAACCACAAACACACACACATCAAAGTATTTCTGCTTGAGGTGCATAAGATACTGGTCAAACCCCACCCTGCTGAGATGTGGCTTGTAGTTTTAATAGTTGTTCAACTAAATTAACACAGTATTTGCATTATTACTGATTATTACTTAACATTGACCAAAGAGAGACATGGAAAATTATTTTGAGTACTCGTTGATGTAGTGCATGAGAAGCAGCAATAGGAGCACTTGTTTTGCCATTAACCATTTTAGCCAGCTAATTTATGTTACACAAACTTGGGTTGGTGCTGTGATGTTTGTGTATGTGTGTTTGCAGAGGCTGAAAACTGCTTGCTTATCCATTTCCCATAGACTGAGATAGGGAGAAATGACAGCACAGACAGGGGAGAGAGTGAGTGAAATATGGCTCCACTTTAGCGAGGAGACAAACAGGGAGTGTCTGCCTACAGTAGGAGTCACTGTGACGGGCGGGCGAGAGAGAGATGGAGACACAGGGAGAGAGGAGGATGCTGATAAACAGGAAATGTGATTCATCCGAATGTTCAGATGGGGAGGTGGAGAGAGAGAGAGAGAGAGAGAGAGAGAGAGAGAGAGAGAGAGACTGAGGGAGAGAGAGAGAGGGAGACAGACAGACAGAGAGGGAGGGAGGAAGATGCCTTGATGGAAAACACCAGTCTTCACTGGAGACAGAGATCAGAGCCATTATAGATTGACAGCCAGTGTCAGAATAAAGAGACACAGTGATAGTTATCAGCATCAAAACCATCAGCAAATGGAGAAAGTACAGTTATTCTCACATAGTAGAGTGTACAGTCTATGAGAGGAGAGAGAGAGAGAGAGAGAGAGAGAGAGAGAGAGAGAGCATGGACTTAAAAAAAAGGATATGCTTCATCAAATGCAACAGGGCAAAACAGGGTAAGGGGTAAAACACAACTCAGCCTCTTTATGTTGATTAGGTCTTATTCATGCCCATTTTCCACTACAGGAATTGTCCAGGGAGTACAGGAACTCTTTTGAGGAACCAGGAACTCTTACTCTTATTTCCATCAGAGGAACCTGTTTTGCTGTGGTCAGTCACATGGACAATGACTAGACACTTTCTCCTTATTCACTCCTTGTTTGTTCACTGTTCTCAGGGTGCAATGGAAACACAAACACACAAAAGCATATGGTACTTGATTTGTCCCTGAAACCCTCTTTAAGAGCAAGACCCAGCAACTTCTTGGTGGGAAAGGGGGCTTTTATGGTCCTATCACCTTGTGGGCAGCAGGGTGGCCTAGAGAATACGGAGACTGTCCTTATACTGGAAGACCTGGGTTCAATCCTCCATGTCAGCAAGCTGCTGAAGTGTCCTTCACAGTGAATTTCCTTGCTGTTCAGAAGCTGACTTTGTGCTCTGACATCTTTGTGCTCTGGCTGCTCTGGCAAATTAAAAATTTCTCCTAGGGGATCAATATGTAGAGTATCATAAAAAAGGCTTTCCACGGCATGTCTGGGTGGCTAATGCAGGCTGAAGCATATGCTGTGTAGTCCTGATATAATGGGTTGGACTCCCACTCACCACCGTGACATTATGACAGCTCTCTCTCTCTTACTGCCAGATATAATATCAAGAGTCATTTTCCATATCCATCCTCACCTGATCGGGCTGTTTTGATATTAACAGACTGGAACCCTCCATTTAGCGCTGAGGTGTCAATGATGTCCGAGTCAAAGTCACGGTGTGTCTTGCGGTAGACAAAGAGTGCAACGATGACAGAGATGACCAGGCACATAATGACGGCGATGACAATGCCCACATACAGAGCCACATCATCTGTACTGGGAGCAGCTAGAGGGGATAAAAAGAGAAAAAGACAGACATAATATTATTGAGAGAGAGCGAGAGAGATTGTTACAAAATTGATCCTCTTAAGAGGAAACCTGCCAAAAAATAGATAGACACAATCATGATAAATCCTCTTCCTTCAAGTAGCCAAGTATTAAAAGAGAACGTTGCAATATGAGACTAGATGAATTATCTTGCAATTGTCACTTCAAGTTGATTTGATATGGCTCACTGTAATTCCTCACTTGTGTAAGACAATTTCAAATGATCAAACTCAAAGGTCCATTTCAATAGGTCCAATCTCAAACAAAAGTTTTAAATAGCCCTCCAGCTTGTGGAACATTCTAATTTGCCTAGACAGAAGGCGAGGAATAGAGAGACACCTTTCATAAAGACAGTGACACCGACTCTTAAAACTTAATAAGGCTGTTAATTATTTTACAAGGGTCCTAACATCCTTTCACAATTTCACTAAAACTTTAATGGTGACTTGGAGAGAACAAATGCTGAATTTCCAATTAACAATCAGTATTATCTAGCACTAGAAGAGATGGCGAAGTTAATTAAACGGTGATAGAGATGATGCAAGATACCAACTACGCTAAAACATACAAAGTAGACCTGAACAGAAGAGGAGGAGGGGAACAGAGAGAGGAAAGCAAGTAAAGGACAAGGTGAGTATGGAGGACACAGGCTGAGAGCACAGAAAAAGGGAGGTGTGGACAAAAGAGGAGAGGACAAACAGGTGTGAGGAAAATGGGACACACGAGGAGAGGAGGAGAGGACAAACAAGAAAAGAGAGAAGGGGAAAAGTGAGGATAGAGCAGCAGATGAGAGGAGAGGATAGAAATGAAGGGGAGGACAGGAAAAGAGAGGTGAATGGAAGAACACATCATGAGAGAGGACAAGAGAGCAGCAAAGAGGAGATGGAATGATAGTAGAGGACAGTAGGGAAGAGGAAACAAAGGACGGAATACAACCAAGAAGAGAAGAGAAGAGAAGAGAAGAGAAGAGAAGAGAAGAGAAGAGAAGAGAAGAGAAGAGAAGAGAAGAGAAGAGAAGAGAAGAGAAGAGAAGAGAAGAGAGGAAAGGGGGGCAAATGAAGCCAAAATGCACTTGAACATCAAAGCAGAAAAACAAACTAGTCTACACATTCAACATGAAAGCATCTGTGAAACTTTTTCAAGCAGTCTCTCACACTTAAAGCACTCCTTGTATAATCATGTCCTCTGTAGCTGGTAGGAGGGGATTTGTCTGCAGCTATTAAGAAGAAGACAGAAAAGTATAGGAATGCTCCTTTTAATCCGCCCTTAAAGTTGAGAGGGAGATAACAGGCTTTTAGCTACAAACAGCCTGAGTCATTTGCTAAAGGATTTGCTGTTGTCGCATCAGAACAAGTTCAGAAAGCATGAACTTGATTATGCATGAAAGAATCCTTTGATGATGCACACAAACATTGACGGCTCACATATGCTTTTGCACTGACAAGCATGACACACACATACACACACTCACATACCCACCCACCCACACACACACACACACACACACACACACAGGAGAGGTCACTCTGAGGATGTTTGTTGTGAATCTACCAATAGAGGGAGCTACAAACCACTTCTTATGTCTCAGGGGTGGGGAGCTAAGCGGAAAGGGCCAAACAAAAAAAAAAAAAACAAAAAAAAAAAAGTCTCATACTTCAGTTTGCGACTGAACTTAATGAACATCATTTTCAGGAAATATATTTGGGCGCTTTGTCCAAGCCACACCAAAACTATCCACACAACAATTTTGTTCCTGAAACTCCAAAATTTTGACAATGCGATCATGCGAAAGGTCTGGACCCCCAGGCATTAAACAAATCTGAAAAAAAGTCTATTCTCTTGGCATGTTTTTAAAATATGTAGCACTTTGACACTGAAATAGTATTATGGTATATAGTTTTTTATGTTGTGTTGTATTGTGTTGTGTTGCTATGTTGAAGTTAGGACAGGCAGAATAGGCCTGCCTTCAACACAACCAAAGTTCAAGAGCATGCCAAGAAATACATTTTTCAGCATTTCATTTCCTTTATTTATTTATTTGTTTATTTGTTTTTACATTTTCCTAACCTTAACCAAACTGATTTTGTTACCTTAACTTACCCTTAGCTAACATGATGAATAAAAGCAACTAGTTTGTCTGTTTATTGATTGAAATACCTTACAAAAAGTAGGACAGTTCATCTCTTTTATCTCAAAACATAGCTTGTGTTGTAGCACCTGTAAAATTGAACCCATATTGATTTTGTCTAAGTTAGCAGTTCATATTTTGTGGTGATGAAAATATGGGCTCATAAATAGCCCAACTAAATGCCCTAACTAAACTGACTCATAAAGTCACTTGATTATCAAGGTCCTTCCACTTGGCAAGAGGGAATAGAATTTGATAATCTTCTTAAGTAGAAGCTTCATCAGCTTAATTATCATCGCAATCATCATCATCACCATCATCCACTTAGGGAATCTTTTTTATCTTCCTTCTTTTAAAATCTAACTTAAAAGTTTCCCCAGCACAATTGACTGAGTAGTGATGTGCCAGGCAGCCCCAAGAGATAATGCTGCTAAATTTGTTATTGCCATCTGTTATCTGGTATAGAGGCTTAATTTGCAGTCTTGACACTTTGGGATACATTAAGTAGGCTATGGCCCATGTTCTCCATACATGTGTGCATGTGTGTATGAAGTGTGCCATGTCAGTGGGTTTAAAAATATCTATCTTTAAGTTTTGATCCCGCTGTCTCAGATCTTCCTCCCTTTACACCTCTCTCCCATCGCCTATGTCCTCTGTGTCTCTCTCCCTCCATCTGTCTGATTTGTAGATGAGTGGAACAACATCTCCCATTTGAGCAAATCTACCTGCTTGAATAACCTGCGTACAACCGCTGGATTCCAATGATTCCCTTTGCTGCCAAATTTCCTTTATACTCTTCTGACTGCCTTAAATTCCCTTTGTCCACTTTGCCACAAAATGCAGTCAATATCACAATCTATGACCAAGTATGCAAATGTATTGAGTGCGACATTACTATTAATGTTATTGTACTACAGTGCTACTAACAGTGGTGGTACTAGTACTTGATCTTGTATTGTATTAACCCTACTATACAAGTTATATATTGCACAAAATAAAGGTACAGACTTTGAAAAGCCACAGTGGTGTGCACCTTAACAGAATAGGTTAACAATTATCAAGAGGCAAACCGGTAGCTGTGCTGCTGTGAGGCCACACTAACAGGATGGCTTGGTCGCTGCTGGAATAAAACGCACCCATTTCTGCAAAGTCAAAGAGGAACTTCATGAATTGGGGAAAAAAAAAAAAAAAAAGATTTTCCATGTGTCGTCATTTTAGAAAATTTGGAGTGAGAGAGGGCCTTGGGGTCATTGAACATATGGCACCCATGATAGCCCATACAAATTTGGTTCAATTATTGTAAAAAAGGGAGTTAATGGGTTCTTTCTACATGAGCAAACAGTAGAAATTCCTTGGTGGACTGATAGCTCATTTGAGCTCAAATGATCTTAGGAAATCCGACATATGTATGTGTCATTCTTCCCTACCTCTGAGAATAATCCTTACAAGAAAAGCAGAATGTACTCCAGTCCTTTCAGGGATCTTTGTGTCCACTTCTGTAGTCTTTTGTTTTCAACGTGCTACTATACACGAAAACAAAAACAACAACAAAAAAATGCTATTTTGATTGAAATTGGCTGATTCCTTCATTTTGTCTGTCTGATGTTCTTTAACTGCCTCAAACCCTTGCATAATAGGCTTTCTTTTTTCTGACAAGATGGATGTTGAGAAAGGGACTGAAAGTGGTTTTGCACTGACCAGACCCTGATGAATGAATAACGTGTCTGGACCTCCGTGTGTGTCTGAGCATGGCCTGAGGCTGTACGCTGCACAGCCAGAATGACAGAATCAGCAGTGATAGGAAGGGGAAGGGAGCAAGGTCCAACACAGAAATGCTAGGTACGCACCTACAAATACACTTAAATGTGGACATCTGCATTTATATAGATACAAGTGCTCACGGGAGCTCTAACACATATGTAAAGATAAAAGCGTGGACAGATACATAAACACACACTCCCCCACACACATTTTTATCCACCAGTGAACTATCATGTCTCCTGTGCTTCCCCCCATTGTACTTGACAAGCAGCTTCATGTCCAAAGCGCTCACCCGCGAGCCCAGGTAAATTGGATTTAGATTAAAAATGTGTGGCTTTGAGTGGACACAACAGAGAGGAAATGAATAAACAATAAATCATCCGGGAAGAGAAAGAGATAATCAAACATCCCGTCTGTGATGTACCAGCAAGTACTACCTGACAGCTCTGCGAAGGAGGGAGAAGATTCAGTTCTAAAGGTCAGGATGCTCACACACACGCACACATTACATACACCCACACCGACAGAAATTCACATACACACATGCAAAGGAACATGTACACACAAGCATGTACACTTGCACAAAGACACACACACATACACTTGCATGTGTGCTTGCATGCAAATCATGAAAGAGTAAGGAGGGTGAGAATGACTGTATTGATTAAACAGTCTAATTTAGACACTATACAGACAGCTGACATCAAGCCAGAGGGTGTGTGTGTATGTGTGTGTATATGTGTGTTAGGGAAAGCACTCTTAGTGCTCCTTCCTTGGATGTACTGGATTGTTTGAGCCCAATATCATTGCAGGATCTTATAAAAACGGTGTCACCCATGAGACTATCAGCGAGTCCCCTTGACATTATCCCATCAAAACTGCTGTAAAAAGCAATAGAGTCAATTGGCCCTGCACTGCTGGCCATCATCAATGGCTCTTCGACCTCTGGAGTTGTGTCACATCTATTTAAAACTTGTGTTAGAGCTTGTGTTAAGCCACTGCTAAAGGGACCCGGGTAAGATCCCACTGACTCAAAAAACTTCCAGCCAATTTCCAAACTGCCCTCCTCATCAAAAATCAGAAAAAATAGTGCTGGACCAACTACTTAAGGCACTTAATAACAACATTATCTTTGAAAAGTCTCAGTCTGGTTTCCGCAAGATACACAGCTATACATTCCGATACACAGCTACACCTGTCATTTAAACCCTCAGACACCAGGAAAATTAGCTTCATTATATAGTTGCTCCTTTGACATGAACAGTCCGATGTCCCAAAACGTCTTAAAATTTAACTCTGGTAAGACAGAGGTTCTCATCATTGGCCCTGAGTATGTCTCACAACAAATTCAACCACTCCTTGGCCTCCTCACTCCCAACATAAAGCCAGCTGCAAAAATTCTAGGCGTTATCCTGGACTGTAACTTGAAACTGGAGAAGCATATACAAAAAGTAGTCCAGTCATGCTTTTATCAATTGAGGGATATTTCCAAAATTGGATCAGTTCTGTCCTGCAGCAACACAGAAAATCATACATGCTCTCCTGCCTCGACTACTGTAGTGCCTTGTTTACTTGCCTGAACACTGGAGCAGCTCCAATTAGTTCAAAATTCAGCACCCAGACTATTGACCAAAACAAAGCAATTCTCATATATTACAGCAATCCTGGCCTCACTGTACTGGCTTCCAGTCTCTTTTAGAATTCATTTTAAAGTGCTTGCAATCACATACAAGGCTCTGAATGATCTGACGCTGGAGTATATAACTGACCCCTTACACCTTTCAGTCCGAACACGCCCCTCAGGTCCACCAGTCTGGTGTCTTCCTACTCTTCCAGAGTCCAGGTTAAAAACAAAGGGTGACAGAGCCTTTGCAGTTCTGTCTCCTCGGCTCTGCAACAGCCTTCCACTGAGCATCATGTCAGCTGACTCTGTGGCTGCTTTTAAATCTTGTCTCATCTCTACAAAATGGCTTTTCCCAACAGCTGATCATATTTTCTTCCTTGGTGTATGAGCTATTGTCTTGTTTTTTTGTTGCTTTTGTGCTTTTTTTTGTTTTAACTTGTGTGTATATGTGTATATGCTTAACTCCTGCAACTCCTAAACGTTTCTATTATTTTGCTGCTTTTGTTTTGAAATTTCTCATCGTTAAGCACTTTGTGCTTATTGCTTGAAAAGTGCACTATTAATAAAAATGATAATGATGATGATATTCTAGCTAATATTATTGTCTATTGTGCGTCCCAGAATATGTCTGGGAGGATAATGAGAATGCTCCTGTCTCACTTATTATCTATATGTCAGTGTATATGGCACGCTTCCTCTTATTCATATTTTTATGTATTTGTAGTTGTACACATGCATGCCTGTGAATGAATCTGAATGTTTTATATGTGTGTGTGTGTACGTGTGTAACTGTATAATTCTTGAAAATTCCTGGTTTACACATGTGCTCACACATGCTCTCTCTCTCTCTCTCTTCCTCTCTCTCTCTATCTCTCTCTCTCTCACACACACACACACACACACACACACACACGGGACAGCAGAAAGGAAGCCCCTAGCTAACCATCAGTCAGCATGGATCGCTGTCGATCAGTTGGATGAGCTTTTTGTCATTCTCTGTTTCTGTCCAATCTGCCACAGACAGGATTTAAAGAGGGGGGACACAAGGATAACTCAGCTCAGCCCGTCTCTATCTTCTCTGTGATCTGCATCCAAAGCAGAGCTGTGGACAATCATTGGCTGAAACTCATTCAACTGCCTTTTTGATCTCGCTTGGCACAAACATGCAAACACCACCCATACTGCACTCCTGGCAGACACATTGGCTCTAAGTAACTGGTGGGGATGAGTAAAAAAGAAAGAGAGATAGAGGCAGAGAGCAAAAGAAACTAGTCACATACTGTAGGTGGAGTTATGCTTGTGTTCTGTAAACTTAATAATAATGGGTGCCAGCAAAAACAAAACAAAACAAAACAAAACAAAACAAAACAAAACAAAACAAAACAAAACAAAACAAAACAAAACAAAACAAAACAAAACAACTCAAGGGACAGACAGTTTATTTTTAGTAGAGTACACTAGTCTGAAATCTGTATAAAAAAGTCAATTTAGATGTATGTTTTAACAAGCCTGCAACAGACACATTAAAACATGTATTAAAAAGTGTATGTATTTTACTCGTGTGATGATGTTAGCCCCCATAGTAATCATTTCAATGTAGTGAGATCACTATGACCTCTAGGATAATGACAGCCTCATGAAACTTTACAGCCACAAACTAGAGATCTAAGGCATTCACAGATATATAGCTTTCCTCAGTATATTGACAATAAAGGGGGTTTCTGAGCCGTTTCCGCAAAAGAATGCTCAGCATCCAATCACCAAAAATGCAATTCTTACAGAAATCTTCAAATGTTTTTGGCACAAAATCAAAGTATGAATTTTTCTTGGTGTTCCTCAAGGGCTTGGTGTCATGATTTGGTATCTTGATGGCATTTTTGGGAATTTTTATTAATTCTTGAGAGGTCAGGAATTTAAATTAAATTTAAACTGAATCTTGCACCAATAATGTGTAACAAATGGTATCGACCCCAAAATTGCTTCAACAACTTATGACAGATAATGAGCATGAGAATGGCTATCATATGCTTCCGTCATACTGTTCTATCCCTTATACTCTCTAAATTAAAAAAAATAAAGAAATAAAGAAATAAATAAAAAAATAAACAGGCACCTAACCAAAAACACAATATTTATTACAGGTTTATGACTATAATAACTTCACATACAATGCTGAGCTGCTTAAATCAGTCCTCAGGGTTGCAGCTTTCATATGATGTTTACCACTTCTATGTGGCATCTGCTGCTGACCTTTTTTTGTCCCCCTGAAGATCCCCTGTCCCCCCCAAAATGGATCTAAAGGGTGGAATGGTCAAGGGTTAATCCAAATTTTTATCAGATTAAAAGGGACATGAAGTAAACTATGACCTCTACCAGTCTCTCTTGGCCAAAATGCAGCAACCCTGTCAGACGTTGTTTCCTTCTCTCTGGAACAAACCTCATCCTCCCACGCTGGTAATTAATGTAAACAACTAAGTCACATTTTCACAAGAGATGAGCACGCGAGCTAATTAGGGAGCAGATCCAACAGAAACGTCTGCTGAAGGAGTAAAATAGCAGCATGCAAAACACTTTAACAAAGCAGCGATGATAATACTGTTTTGTCAGTTACTGTTTTGGTTTGAGTGTGAGGCTTTTTTAGCCTTCGCAGCTGAACTACTTTGTGACACAGGCCGCTCAAGTACAGTAGGTGGGTGGAGGACATCGGAAGCATCTTAAAATCCAATGGGGAGGGAGCTTTGTTCCAAAACAGAATGCGAACTGGAAAGTGAGATCTGAAAGCCAGGAATCTCAGCACCTGGCAAAATAATCACTGAATCGAATAATTCAACATAGTGTAGATGCAGTGCAGTCACAGCATGCAATCAATGCAAGAAATGGAAAAGAAGAGGAGAAGGTGTTGGTTGTGTCCTACATAATGGGGAATTACACCTTATCGTGACCTAACTATCACACATCTAAGTCCACCCAGGTGCTACTCTGCCCACAGGTGGAGGAGATAAGAAGATTGAATTGATAAGTAGATTGAAGAAAATAAGAAACACAGATGCATTTAAATAAACAGACACCCATAAAGCCATTTTCAGGCCAAGTGTTGACATACATAAATGTCATCTCATCGTCTAAATCTGACTGAAACCCAATGAAACCCATGGAAATGAGAAGTGTAACTATAGTCATACATTCAGTGGAGTTGCAGGAAGCTTATCAACCTTAAAACCTCAGGAAGAGTGCCAGTTTAGCTGACAAATGGGTTTTTAAAACTGATGGTGCAACCTCTCCCTGCTTACGTTATTGACAGTTTTCTGAAAATTTGAAAACGAAGTGATGATTTGTAAAATGAGAAATGATCTGTCTCCATCATCTCTCAAGTTCAGCCTCACTGTTACTGCCTGGGACTAGTCATCTCAAACACACACTTTGATGATGAAACTGTTTCCGCAGACCCTAAACGAGAGTCATTATAACACATCACAGACACTCAGAGATTGCTTTGAAGATAAAACGAGAGTTCAGCCAATGAGAGAAATGAAAAAGTATGGTAATAATGTAGGGTAGGGGTCCTTCCACTTGTGCTCCTCTCAATTTTGCAATTTTGCAGTCTCTCTCACACTTTATGGTAAAACCATCTCATTATGTCAGTTTGAGGAACCTGTAACAGCAACCCAGAGAAAGCGAGGGAGAACAAAAAGAGAGCAGGATAATATGGAAGGAGAGCAGGTGGAGATGAATATATATTTTAACTCACTATTAGCATTTTTTCCTTTCTCCTTTTGTCATTAGATAACTTTCAATCAGAACCATAGACCTTCTCACCCTTGGCTAATTATTTTTCTCTTAAATGTTTCACTCCCACAAATAAAGCTTGACTTTTCAAGAGGCAACTTGAGGACCTCACATTAACCTTAGATTTTAAATGATGTGAGACTGGCCCTATTTTAGTTGCCTACCTAAGGCAGATATGTAAAACAGAAAGTTACCCAGTGACCTTAGCTTCTAGGCATAACCTGTTTATCAAAATTTATGATATTTTTCAACATATGCTATGCAGCCTTCCTATTTTTCCTTCTTGTTCTTTGTGTGTTCTGGTAACAGTTCTAACTGGCATTGTTCCATTTCTGTTTTCTTTTGGGTTGCAAATGAGATTGCATGAAGCTGAATATGAATGTTGAGAATTCTGATTCCACTACAACTCTAACAGCGAAAAGATGATCAAGAAATTACCTACTATAGCCAGATTTAGACAGATAGTGGAGTAATTGAGCTTGAGTATGTGTGCCTTACTAACTACTACAACTATAAGGAACAGGCTGGAAAACATCCAAATGATTAACCTAGAATGACTTCCTTTGTCTAATTAAAAAAATAATTAACATTTAGAACTACTGGAGCTGCTGTTTGAAGCTTTGTCGAAACCTTCTGTTTGATAGGCACAGCAAAAGAGTGAATATCAAGGGAGCAGATCAAAAGGCAGGAGCAAAACTCTTATCAAATAACTCAAAATGACATGAAACAAGGAAGCACATGACATGACCCAAAGGACAAGGCTCATTCAAAGAGAGAAAACAAGGAGGAAGGAGGAGGAAGAGGAGGAGGAGGAGCAGGAGGAAGGGGACAGAAAAAATGGAGGACGATAAAACATAAAACATCAACTCACATGTGAATCCCAAATCACTCTTTTCTTTGGGCTCAGTTGACTTCTGAAACAATGAACCTTGGGGAAGGGAGAGGAGGGGAACGATGGAACGGATGGAGGAAGAGAGAGAAAGAATGAGGGACAAAACAAAATGAACCTCAAACAAGTCAAAGAAAATGGCACAGACATGACAGAACATAAAAACACAGAAAAAAATTATATCTTTCTGTCTTGTTGTAGTTGGCATGGTTCGCAATCTTCTTTAAAGCAACTACATGGAACTTTCATTTTGTGTTGATTTTGGCGACAAAAGCTGTGGATAAAAAGTGCGTCCCAGAGTGAAGACAGCATTTCCCATGAGCACCGCCGCCTCATGTCCTCAAGGCCTTGTTTTGAAAGCAAGTGAAGGAAAGATGTCAAGATAATGTGAGAAGAGACTTTTACATCCCCACTCGTGGGTGACCGCAGCAAACACTCCAAAGTTTGGTGTAACTTCACTAAAAAAGATAATGGCACAGCAAAATGTAACACCTGCAGTAAGGATATTTTGTGCAAGGGAGCAAGCAGGAAATTTTTTATTTATTTATTTTTTTTTTGGTCAGGGGCTTGAGAGCTCTGAAGCTAGCACAGTGTTAGCCGACCACCTGGTGGGGTGACAGCTCGGTCCGGATAGTGGGCAGAGGAGCTCAAATTGGCCGAGGGAGAGCAAACAGCAAAGGCAGGGAGGACAAGAAATCAAGCCAGAGGCAGAGCGAAGGTAAATACAGCGGAGCCCGGTTTACTGAACCTGGATCTGACAGTCAACACGGGCCGCCAGTCTGCATGCCGTAAATCATTTCATCTGATTCTGCGGCAACACCAACCTGACTATATAGAAATAGTCAGTCTTCATGCTGATGGTCTTATTTGCCTATGTAGGTCAAATGGAAGCATCAGTATTAAATTTAGACTGTTTCATAATCCGTTAAAAACTCCTTGTAGTTGCTTTAATTGAGGTCCTGAAGAAAAAAAAAAATCCTACTTTCTGGGTCCCTAAGGGAAAAAACCCTGATGTCTGCAGGACAGTTGGTGCTGTGTCATGTTGAGAGGTTCACTTAACGGGGGCAGACAGCGGGTCTGTGACACAGATGAACTGCTGATGTACTGATGTATAATTGAAGTGCTAGTGTATAATTGATAAAGGCAACACAGCAACATTGTGGGCTTAAAAGCTTCTTGCCAGACCAAGTGGCCTTGCTACACCCACTGATTTGATACTACAGGACAGAAAACACTAGCAAGGTTAAGTGGGGCGAAGCACAAACATATACAAACAAACATACAGTAACACTTTTGAGCATGATAGGTATGATCCAGTGTTTCTTTGTAACTATATGAGTCGGGCCACTTTGCTCAAAGGGGTATCCTTGCACCGAAGGGAAATTGGTTTCAAAGCAAATTTTAAGGTCTATTATGGTTGTTAAAAAGTTGTGACTCAGTGAAATTCCTCAACAGTATAATTGCATGGATACTGGCATAGATCAGTGTGTTTTCAAACTCTTAAGCCAGATGCCTTTGCAGTTCTTCTTTTTTTATCAGGTGTTTGTTGATACATTTTTCAGCAAAATGCATTATGCCAAATATTTTTTACACGACTGCATGGAGCAAATGTCACACTGGTTTATGGCTTAAAGAAATGATGACAGTGAGTGAAACGCATCGTACCACAAAAGTATCATGCTCTTACTGTAACACAACTGTTCAAACAAAAGTGGGGAAAAAAAACATCATGGTCGTAAAATAAGGCATGAATGATTTAGTAAGAGCTGACACAAGCGTTATGCAAAGGGAGGATAGAAGATGAGGACAAACTTTAAAGAAAAAGAAGAGAAAATAGATGACAGTGAGCGCAGAACAGGACTCTAAAGAAAAAAAACAAACAAATGAAAAAGTGGTGTGATTGTAGAATCTACCTTGAGAGCACACAAAGGGAAGAATATATAGCTTTCACTGGGGAAATGGCTTGTCCAAACAGTCTGCTGTGCTGTGCAGCACTTGCTGATAGTGCTGATCTTTCTGTATAGCACCAACATGATTTGATATTGTATCTGAATGCTCCAAAGTTACACTCAGTCCCTCCAGTGATTGCTCCCATTTTAGAGACCAAACTGCATTTTTTACTGCTGTCAGTGCTCTGTAGATACTGCCATATATATGTACTGCAATATACAGCGCACATACACACCCTCAGACATGCATAGTCATGAACCTACATAGTGGGTAAAATGTCTTTTTATTGTGGATAAGAGAAGTAGAGCTTGCTCTAAATCTTCTGTTAGAAAGGTTATCGATATGTCAGAAAAATGCCATCTGGCAAAAAACACCAAAAACTCTAAAGAACTCAGACAGACTTACACACAACTTCTGTCACAAACAAACATACACGTACTTTTACAGACTCACACCAGTATTACTCCATGATGCACACACAGAGATAAAATAGAGAGGGGATGCTCTAAGCGGGGCCAAAGTGGGGTCAAATGGGTTTCTAGTACTCTGGGTTTAACAGGAAAACTTCAGAGAAAAGAGAGAGCGAGAGAGAGAGAGAGAGAGAGAGAGAGAGAGGTAGAGGGGCGGAAAGAGAGAGAACGACTGGTGGAGGGAGACGAGAAGAGCAAGAGACAGACAATGAGAGAGGCAAATAAAGCGAGAGAGAGCAGAGTGAAGTACTTTTTGAGCACAAAGTCAATTACAGCGAGCACTATCTAAAGCATTAACCCCCTCTCCACGCGGCCAATGCTTTATCAGTCCATACACAACCCTAAATCCCTAAAAGTCACTTCCCCTAAAGCCCTAGCAACAACCTTTGTCTTCTGTTGCCATCATTCAATGAAGCCTACAAATGTGGAGTGAAAAAAAAAAAAAAAAAAAAAAAAAAAAAAAATATATATATATATATATATATATAACATAAACCAAAGTAATGGAAAATCAATAAATAAATGAATAAGTACCTGAATAACTGAATAAATAAATAAATGCATTCAATACTACCACTAATGGAATCAGCATTTGTCAGATACATGATGATAATACTGAGCTCTGCAGAGAATCAGTGGGTTTCACTGATGCCAAGTATGAGTACTTCAGTCTGGTATCTGCACAACCGTGGCACGAACACTTTTATTTATCCCTGTGCAGTAATGGTTTTAAAAGATCTGTTGCCTAAAGACAAAATGTTACAGAACGATATAAGCATTATCTTATGCATTTCAGATATACTCAGCTCTAAAATACCTATTAAGAGGATACTGCATTTATGGTGCCATTGGAGCTACATAATCCTACTGTATTGCTTTAGAGGATACCTGATACCTAGATACAAATCTGGCTACATAGAAATATGTGTGTGAAAATGGTGTGTATGCAGAACACTCACTCACACACACACACACACACACACACACACACACACACACACACACATACACACACGCACACACAAACAGAGTTCCTGGATTACTGTTAATGCTATAGGAAACAGTTGAAACATTAGTGCTGGCATAAATCATGTCTGTCTAGTCATTTTAAAGACAGAAAATCAATCAGAGGAAATGAGTCTAGATCTATACTTCTGCAGGGTTTATCCCAGATCCTATGGCCATACCTCACAGGCCTCAGGGAATCCTTTAGATGGATCACAGACACAGTATACAGCACAGCTTTAGGAGTGGGCACTGCACATGTACGGTAAGTTCTGTCAATACCGTGGCTGCAGGTGAAGAAGTATGAAAATATGACCTTTTGAGGTTCTATTCTGTTCTGTTCTGTTCTATTCTACGGTAAGGGTGTTTTATTCTTTGACTCTGCACGGAGAAACAGTCCTTTGTTGCTTTCCAGGGAGCTTTCAACTGCTCAAGGAGAGTCCTGGGTGACCGGACTCTCCAAAAAGAATCTTTTTCATTGAAGACAATTTCTCTGTAGTAATCATGTTGCGCGAGAAGAAAGAGCAGTGAGCAGTGATAGCATAATTACACTTTCCAAGCACATGTGTTTGTGTGTGTATTCGTTTCAAAAGGCACTATTTTCGGTTTTCCACTTTTGTCTACTCTTTTCGCCACTCTCACTGACAGGCCCGCCTTTCTCCCCTCTCTCTCTGCACGTCAGATGCTTGTCTGCCAATTACTCAGAGCACAGGGAGTAACAAGCACTTTTCCTACAAGTCAACACATATAATTGCATCCACCTTGGAAAAACTGCTGCTACTGTATTTGTGCCATTATGACTCAGCCTCCATTTTCCATGTGGTTTTGGAAATTGCCACAGTTTTTTTTTTCCCCCCCGGTGTCAAAAATCACAAAATTCTAGGTTTTTTTTTTTTTTTTTTGGTGATAACACTGCCTCATTATTTATGATTATCTTCCCCTAAAAACACAGGCGTTTTTTGACATGGGTAATGGTCAAAGCCGTGGGGAAAGTTAAGTCATTCATTTTGACTTTTAGAACCCTTCATCATAAACCATCTGTGGTGTGCAGAGAAAAGTACAGAAGAACAACTATAAGGCAGAACATGAGCCAATCACCATGGAGGGGAGAAAGAGGAGGCTGTGTTGGCGAAAACCACAAAGTCAGAGGGGCAGAGGGGAAGAGGCGAAATAAAGCTGGCGATGGAGAGAGAATCCAATGAAAAATAAAGAGAGAAGCAGGAGACGAAGGATGAGAAAGAGAACAAGAACAAGCGAGAGGAAGAAGAGGAAATTGCTTTTCTGGAGACCGAGACACATGAACAACTTTTTTTTTTCTTTTTTTTTTTTTGTGGCAGTGAAGATGGGAAATTTTTATCAGCCACTCTGATGAAAAGTATCTTGTCATGTTACTTTAATTCATGCTATTTCATGTTATACTGTGGCGTCCTGTGTGATTAAGACTGATTTTATTCCCAGTTGAAAAAAGAGACTTGAGATCCATCCAGTGTATTACGCAACCCAAATCCTTTGTTGATAACAGCACACAGTTGCTCAAGTCCAAGGGTGGAGTAACTAACTATATTTCCAACACTTCTTGTATCTAAGTAGCTTTTTTTTGTGCAGTTCTACCTTTTGAGTATGTTTTGTAAATCATCTGCATCATGTATTGTGCATATTTTGTCAGCTATCCATCAGTATCAGAAACTTGACCACCACAAATTGACAAATTCTGCAACCCTTTGCAGTGCATGGCCAGTTAGCAAAGAGATGAATTTTATTTTGCTTACTTTGTATGTATGAACTATTTTGTAATTTTCAAATTTTCCAACCAAAAGAGCTAAGTATGAGCTCCTCATTTGTAAGTTCTCTTTTCTCAAAATTAACTCCACTCTTTACTCTGGGTACATTTTAAATAAGATGCTTTTAAGTTTCACTTAGAAATTGATTTTTACGCTGATGCTTTTACTTTTTTACTACGTAAAAATGTCATCAAAGTATCAACACTTCAACTTCAGTGGCATGTTCTACAGTCCGCTGGCCTCAAAAACTGACCATGCATCACAGTCCTAAATGAGTTTGGTACATAAAAGCTGGGCGCAATTTACTTTCATATCATGTAATTATAATGTCAACAGAAACAGACGCTTCAAGGTGTTTGATTCCAATGGAACAATCATTTTTCATTAATTCTGGATTGGTTGACAACAGCTCTACTTTCAAAGACTACATAGCCTGAACTTACTTTGCATACAGAGTCCATCAGTGCAGTTCTGAGACTGGAGCACCAGCCCCTCGCAGTCCTTTCCTCCGTTTTTCGGGGCTGGATTGTTGCACTCCCGTCTCCTCCACTGGGTACACTCTGTCCCACAGGCCGACCACTTACTCCACTCTGTCCACACACCATCCACTGGGGAGAGAAGGGGGTTGGGGGAATAAAAGATAGAGGGGATGAGAAAGAGACAGAAAAGGAGACAGAATGAGAAAAAAAAGAGTAGAGATACTCTATTAACATCCCAAACCTCCCAGACTGTAGCGTATATGGGACAGAACAATGGAAAAAAGCCAGGATTAGAAATGGAATGAGGAGAAGCTGAATGCAGGACAGAACAAGGAGAGACATGAGGCCACATCATCGCCCACGCTAAACTAAATTAGTTACTAGAATAGACTACACTAGAATAGAACAGAGTGGAATACAGAATAGAGAAGAATAGAACAGAATAGAATAGACTAGAACAGGTATACCAGTGCATAGTGTAGTACAAGCCAGCTTCTGAATGGCTTGTCCATCACAGGGCAATCCTCCATTAAGGGGGGCGGGGTTTGTGCAGCTTCGTGTCCGTTTCTGGAAGCCCCGCCCACAACGGCTGTTACACACCGACCACTCTGTCCACGTCGACCAACCACCATTCACTGCGGCAACAGAGGATGAGCCAATCAATCAGTCAATCAATTAGTCTATCCATCCAAAAGAGCAAACTTTACTTGGTGTGGTTGCACGGAAGCCTCCAGATTTTTTTTTTTTTTTTTTTTTTAAACAGACTTTATATAGTTCTAGTGCTGATCCATTTAAACGGCATCAGGGTGTATTAAAATCCCATTGTGGAGTTGGAGAAAGGCATTGTTCTCAATGGAAAAATCTATCAGTTTAATGGTAGCATTTTTATTTAATTGTACTATTTGTCTTGGAGTGAGTAAGCGTGTCACAGATGCCAGGGAGCTGCGGAGGTGAAGTTCAGTGAGAAAACAGCTGGATTGGTTTGCATAAAGAAACTACATACACACATACACACAGTGTGCACACACACCATCCTCATGTAGACTCACGACAAAACTGTACATTTGAAGCAGCATCGACATATACTGCTTTATTCAGACACACTGATGTACACAGATACAAACAAGCACACGGATGCACATATATGCATGCACACACACACACACACACATACACAAAGACCCATACACACACATGGCCGCAATGTACACCCACGTTTTGTCACAAGCCGCACAAGCTGTTTGCAAATTGTTTAACCCTGAACCCTTGCTGGAGAGCAGAGGGAGAAAACAGAGCGGGTAGTAGAGTGAAATCCTCACCCTGAGTCTTTGCTACCACAGCTGCTTCTGTTTGTCGCTAAAATTTCTTCTCTCTCTCTCTCTCTCTGTTTCTCTCTGTTTTTATTTGTGTCCCTTCTCTTTTCCTGTCTGGCTGTCTGTCTTTGTCCTCACTTTCTCCAATAGAGTTCCTCCGTCCATGTACATTCAGACTTGACTTTTACTTGTCTCGTGTACGTCTCTGATACAGAATTAAAGTGGGACCCAGACCAATTGAGGGAGGGCTGAAACTCCTCTGCTGAGTCTCTATAACAGCTCTGTTACAGCCTGGTGGGTGATGCCCGCTCCTTTCCCTGCGCCCCAATTAGAAACAAATCATCATCACAAATCATCTTCCTTCACTCATCTGCTTTGTTTGGATTACATGCTCTCACTTGACTTCCTTCTCCCCTCTCTTCAGCCTCTGTTCTCCTTTGTTCTGTGCTGTTCTTCTCTCCTCACCTCTCTTCTCCTCTGCCTTCACCCTTTATACACATCTATTTCTGTTCCATCTTTTTTCTTCTGTTCCTCTGTTTCCTCACCACTATTTCACCTTGTCAACAGTGTCAGCCAGGCCCTTGCGGAGCTGAGAAGATTGAACCAAAGATTGAACAATCTATTTCTGTAAGGATACATCAGTGTCACACCACTCCATCTCTCGATGTCTCTATCACACATGCGCATGCACACACGCACGTACACACACACACACACACACACACACACACACACACACACACACACACACAAACACACAGAGTTATTTTTGATTAAAATCCTCCTCCTCACGAATAGAGTAGGTGTTATATTTGAGGGAAACACTGAATGTGTATATGGGTATGTGTGTGTGTGTGTGTGTGTGTGTTGGGCTGCTACACACAATTCCTCCTCAATATTTTTCCATCCTCTCATGTCAAACTGGCATTTGGTCAGAGAAATACAAAAAGTTGAGACAAGACATATGTGTGAGGCATTTTCCACGGCATTTATAACAAATAATGTGCATTTTCTTTGGAGGTTTTCTCAAACAAAGCAAGCAAGAGAAGCTTTGTCTTGAAAACAAACCGGCACTGTTCAAAATTGAGGTATTCAAAGTTAGGGCGTTTTTTGTTGTTTAGAGCTATTATCGTACCATATGCTGCACAATTCATTTTGTTGTCCGACTCTTGGCTGAGTGCACAGACATTTGGAATGCCCAAGTGTTCTAATTTGAAACGGAAGGTGTGATTGGTGGATTTTAATTGGGTGAGGGCAGAGGTGATGTGAGAACATCAGGCCAATCACAAAGAGAGCGTGTTGGCATGGCAATAGAGCTAATTATGTGTGGCAGATGGGGGCTGGCTTGGTCGTTCAGAGTGGTTAAGGAGAATTTATTGTTGGGTGGGTTGCAGCTAGCATTTGAAAAGGTGTAAACCTGACTGATTTTAAATATAATACAGATAAATAAAGACACACCAACGTGAGCACACAATGCAAAAAAAATGTCCATCTTAACAAGTCATCTAGTCTCATATCAGGCGTTAATATTGTGTTTTTTTTTTTTTTCTTAAAACTAAAGGGGAAAAAAAATCTGCCGGTTGAAAGAGATAATCCCACTTGTTTCCAATGCAGTTTTATTTTGCTCAGGATTTTTTTTTTTTTTTTTTTTTTAGGAACAAGTATAAATATGTTAAACCAAGGCAGAATATGGCACATCAGCATTAAAGGACCATAAGAGTGATTTTTGCATTTTTAGTGTAATATCTACAAAATGTATATATTTAACATTTCTGCTAATATTTTCCCAAAGCAAGTAGTCGTATTTTAGAACTCTGCTATCATTTTTCCTGCCTTTTATCCAGCCCGTGATTTCCATTCATTCCACTACAATATGAAAATGAACTTCCAGGGATTTCAAACTTTCTTCACACCAGTTTTCTATCACCGTAATCAAGTCGTCCAAGTTAGTTTTCCAAAAAGCAGCAGCACTGTTGTTTTTTGATGATTTGAAACTGGGTGGAGTGAAACGGTCCCTCCGCCAGGGAAAACAGTCCGTGGCGAAACGTTTTCTTTATACAGCAAATTATCAGTTCTGTGGTTTATGAATGGCCACAGAAGCATTATAAGGTGGGTGTTTCAAACAAAAATTCAACTTTGAAAAGCAAGGAATTTTGATTATACTGAATGTTATTACGTGAAATCTTTAGTAAACAAGTGGGATTATTTCATCCCACTGACATTTTATTTTATTTTTTTTTTTTTTTTTACTCGTTTTAAGTAAAAGATAATGTAAACACTGAAAATGAGACTAAAAGACTTGTACACACTCGTACAGAGACACTCTACCTCTGCTCGCCTGGTGATATATACACTGCATGAGCATATATACTGTACTCAAAGACACACACACACACACACACACACACACACACACACACACACACTTACCATAAACGATAACAGTAGCTGTGGTGCTCCGTCTTTTGGCCACTATATTTTTAGCCACACAGGTGTAGTTGGCAGTGTCGGACAGACGAGCCTGTTTGATGATCAGGTTGTGGTCAATGGTGATGTAGAAGTTTCTGTCCTCTGCTGGGTCAATTATCTCTTCATTCTTCAACCACTCCACCTGACAGAGAGAGAGAGAGGGGGAGTCAGGGCGAGAGCTGAGAAACAGGTCAGTGAGTACATAGAAGTTTGTCTCCAACCACTCCACCCTGGAGGGACGAAGAAAAAAGAGGTGAAAGTATGAGAGGCGAGATGAGATTTTGTCTTTGCCATTAAGTTGAAACCCACTTATATCACATAAACCATTATTCATCTACTTAAGTTCTTCATTTTCTGACCCAGCTGAGGAGCGCTATAGGATCATGTTATTATCTTGTTTTTTCAATCAGACCTCGCTGGGAAGATGAGCGGATGAAAAGAGAAGAAGGGAGGAACAGATTAGATAAAAAATGGTTTATGTGATGTTTTCCAAACAGTCTAGCTGAGAGAGTAGAAGAAGAAGAACAAAAGGATTAAGTTCAGGTGTTGTTATAATCTTGTTTTTCAACCTTTCCAGCTGACAAATAAAGAAGGGATAGATGGACTTATAATAGGATGTTGTTATAATCTTGTTTTTCAATGGCTCCACACAGGATAGCTTTGTGGAAATGTCAACTTGAGATGAGAATACCGGTGAAAATAAAACAGCAAACACACACACACACACACACACACACACACACACACACACACACATACACGTGAGTGTGTTTTTGTTCCATCTTAAATAACTCAAGGTATATAAAGAAATAAAAACTATAAGTTATGCAGCAACATGTAATACAGAAACATAATAACAAGCAATTAAATGTGTTAGGTTAGGGGTAGGCTACCATATGCTTAAGGAAAATAACCAATCAAAGTGTATGGATTATGCAAGTTATGCAAGTATAAGCTGCAGGGGTGAGGTTCAAATCAAATCATATCAAAACAAACCATGCATGTGTACAGGTAAAAGGCAAAAACAGAAACTACAATAGACCCTTCACAGTGTCTAATTCAGCGGTGGCAGCAGAGACAGAGGGGAAATTTCCCGAACATATGCTTTTGCAAGGTACTATGGGTGAAGGGTAGGACAGCGGGAAACTATCCTATTTATGAGCCTAATCACATTTCCTGAGTGCTGTATTTACTGGTCCAAACCCTCATAAATTCAGCCTGTCCAAAGTTTATGGCTCGCACATAAATGTCCGAGCCACGTTGTTTAATTCACGTTGTTTAATTTCCTCCTCCCTTCGCATTAGGAAATGGAAATCTCAGATGCAGAACAAGGGATATTCTGTTATTTTTCTGTTTACAACCTGCTCAAGATTTCCTGTCATTCTCTCCCTCTCCCTGTCTCTCTGTTCCAGTGCCTGCTTCTCCCTCTGAAGTTCAGAGCTTCAGCAGTGCTCTTTGACCACGAGGCTCTCTGTAGCTTCGTGTAATCTTGAGTGAGTTGCAGTGTGGTGTGACCTTTCAGTTTCTATTAAAAAGAAAAGGTTATACTAGGGGGAAAAAAAAAAACCCAAAAGAATACTCAGTGTATGTCAATGTATGTCAGAATTTCTGTGTGTGAGCATATGTATTTATGTGTCCTTAAAAGGAAGTGAGGAAATGCACGGAATGAGAGATAAATCAATGGCTGAGAAACTTAGAGGCTAAAGTGAGAGAGGGAGAGATGGAGAGAAATAAGATGTGAGTGATGGATAGAGTGAGCAAAATATGAGAAGTAAAGGAAAGACAGGGGATAATTGAAAGGACTGTAGGTGCCAAGAGCAGTGCTTCATCTGAGCGTGATAAAAGAGAAAATAGAAACAGGCCAGTCATCATTCACTTTGATGCTCTGACACTCGGATTTTCTCACATTAATCACACACACACACACACACACACACACACACACACACACACACACACACACACACACACAAACACATATACACACATATATAAACAGAGACACACATAAATATTTGCACAGGCACAAAAAATTAACTAATCCTTATTTGACATGTAGCGTTCATCAATGCATGAAAATGTTAATGCACAACAAGAAAAATTGGATTATAGTGGTGTTCACGCTATAACGTGACCACAAGGACACAATAACACCTTCAAATTCTGCATAAGTGAAGGACGATTATAGCGCAGGGTCACGGACTACAGGAGTGTATCTGTCGCTACATATTAGCATACTGAATAATCCTTTAAGGGGTATTATTGGTATCAGTGGTGCATTACTTTTGAAGTGGATAGCACTTTCATAACATGTGAATCATAAAAGCAAGAAAATAAAGGTTGGGGACAAGTTGAATGTAGCTGATTTTTTTTCTTTAACAATTAACTATTAACAGTAGTAAAAACATCAGCCTCTCCACTTGTTGGGTGCAACGCAAAACAAAAAAAAAAAACAAAAAAAAAAAAAAAAGAGAGAGAGAGAGAGAGAGAGAGAGAGAGAGAGTTATATGACAAGTGGAGAAACTGACACGGAAAGTCACATTTCTCTTCTCTGTACTCTTCGACTACTATATTTCTTGTCCATCCATGGATAAATCCATCTATTTTTCCTTCTTTCCTTCCATCCTTCCCTCCTCTCATCCAGACTCTGTCATTAAAACTCTATTGTCCATGAACAACGCCAGTAAGGACAGAGAATTCCACTTCCCTATAATTTCACGAGAAGGATGACTGGCAAATTAATTTCAAGTCCAATTCTAATTAACCTTGAAAACCTTTTTTTTTTTTAACTTGCTTACTCTGGCGTTTTCTACTGCACTGCGAAAAACAACTTACAAAACACAGTCCATGTGAATGTGTGTGTGTGTGTGTGTGTGTGTGTGTGAGAGAGAGAGAGAGAGAGAGAGAGAGAGAAACAGCGAAACACAGAAACTCTGTTTCTACTTTATCATTTACTTTGACTGTCCCATACTAAGGAAACTATACATCTTGAATGCACATGTACACACACACACACACACACACACACACACACAGCAATGTACAGCCACATGAACCCAATGCCCATTCATTCCCATGAGTACACTCGGATGCATATACACATATTCATTTGCAGGTGCACAGAGTATATAAATGAGTAAACATTTCTGCATCTGGATGATACACGTGTCAGTAGAGCTGAGAAAAGTTGGTGCACTCGTACTAGCAGGTGTGTGGGGCAAAAATAAATAAATAAATAAATGAATAAATCCGATAACTGGCAAATGGTGCCATCCACACTACTGAACACAAGTCTAGCAAAAACAATGAAAAAAAAAATAATAATAAAGAAAGAAAAATATTATTCATTTGTGATCAATGGCTTTCAGCCAATTTACTGTGGTGCGCTAATGTACAGGATGAGATCTGTTCTAGTAGCTGTGTGTGTTAGTGTCACTGAAATCTCAAAGTCAGACATTCAATCAGCTGATCAATCAGTCTGCCGCGCTGCATGGTGAGTTTCATGATTTTTTGGTAAAATTTATGGAATATCAATGACAAATTTTGTGTTATCAGGAAGTAGCTTGTTTCCCCAAATTATTATAGCCCCTTATCAGCAGCATCATTCATTTGAATGATGATGCATTGAAGATAGCCATGGTCTGAGGGAATGGCTGGATGTGTGTGTGTGTGTGTGTGTGTGTGTGTGTGTGTGTGTGTGAAAGACTGGTGTGAGCTCTACTGGGCTCAGACAAAGAGACCACATGTGGTGGCTATAGTACCATTGCCGCCGCATCATTAGACACAGCTGGTACATCTGTGTGTATATAATGTGTGTGTGTGTGTGTGTGTGTGTGTATGTGGGTGGGGGGGGTGGGTGAATGACAGAGAGTGGTTGATTGGATCAAGCCAACCCCAGTGGAGAATCTATATTTTGCTTTTTTAACTCTTTCCCCCATATCACCTGTCCCTCTCTTTGAAACACACACACACACACACACACACACACGCAAACTCTTGGTTCACTGCTATGGTGAAGATATAATGTCATTTTAGGTGCTCATGTGGAGCTATATTTCCAGTGGTGCCAACAATCGCATGTACGATGTACACACACACACGCACGCACGCACGCACGCACGCACGCACGCACGCACGCACGCACGCACGCACGCACGCACGCACGCACGCACGCACGCACGCACACACACACCAAAAAGACCTATGGACACACATTTACACATACATAAACATGAGCAACACCGTCCTCCACTTCAACTGTAACAGGATTTCAGAAAGGTTCAACTTAAGTCCAGCTCCCCCCCTCCACACACACACACACACACACACACACCACACACACACACACACACACACACACACACACACACACACACACACACACACACACACACACACAAGAAAATCAGACAGACTTCTCTTCAAAGGAATCCAGCATCCATTTGATCAACCAGAAACACTCTTTCTCTATGAATCTGCTCTTTCCTTGGTCTCAGACATTCATCTGCCTAAAGGTGTATTTCAATGCACTCCTGAATGCTACATAAAAGCTGATAGATATGTTCTACTTAATTCACACATACAACTTTTCTTTTTTCTACTCACCAAGAATCTGTTATCTATAATGTTCTATATAGCAGATAATATTTCCTTTCTTAATTTCTGAACACTGCAGTATTAGTACTGCAGCATAAAGGAGATAATTGAGATATTTAAATATTTTCATATATTTCCCTGCTTTCATTCTGAGGACAAATGTCCCATACTGCGTCATATCAAAGCAACAGAGAAGTGTAAAGTAGTCCACACTCTTTTAAGATATGCATCTCTCTTTGGCAGTGGAACAAAGGCTTGGTCACATGCTGTGCAAGATAAAAGTAGGCCAAGATATAAAGATATATTTTCCCCTTTTGTTGTACTGGAGAGCAGCACAAAATGTTTTGCAACGCAAAGCTTTACTGCACGTCTGTGACTGTGAGCCACAATATCATAGTCACACTGCGAGACAAAGAGGGGCACACTATAAATCTTGCAAAAAGTAAAACGAATGGCAGACCACAGAACAAGAAGTGAGATAACAAAGCAAAGAATATCTACGACAAATGCAAAAATATGACATCCTTTGTAGAGTAACTACAAAGCGTCTCATATGGGAGTCAATAACAGTGCTGAGACGCTGTGTCGGTGGCTAAGAATCTTCCACTGAATCACAACATCAATTTTTCAAAGTAGTAGCAAACACACACACACACACACACACACACACACACACCAGTATGCAGAACAATGTGGTTACAGAAATGCAACAGAGCAGCTACAATAAAAATGTGTCGCTGCAATCAAAGACACGGATATTAAGTTTGTGTGTGTGTGTGTGTGTGTGTGTGTGTGTGTGTGTGTGTGTGTGTGCAGGTGTGTCTGTGCACGCCTGTCTGCCTCTGACTCACTGGAGCGTAAATATGTTCGTCACTGAGCATGATCTCCATGATTAGCCATATTATCTGGATCCCTAGGACCACAGATGAGTGGGTTAAAGAGCTCTCCTTGTGATTACACTACCTATGAGTGGGAGGAGAGTGTGTGCGCGTGCGTGTGTGTGTGTGTGTGTGTGCCCATGTCCTAATCTCCACCCCCCGGAAGCTTTGTCACTTCATTTCACGCCAGGCTGACAGTGAGGTGTTACTTATCAGAGGACAGCAGAGGGTGGAGACAGGGACGGGACGATCGTGAAAGACAAGGAGAGAAGGAGAGAGAGATGGAGAGGGAGAGGGAAAAAACCCAAACTCTTCCACCCCATTTCCCTCGCTCAACCCGTCCCTCACCCCCCGTGTCCTCCTCCAACCCTCACACCCCCTTCACAGACACACACGCACACACATTCCCCTCTACCTCCTCTGCCGACGCACACACACCTCTTCCAGATGTGCCATGCTCATTATTATTGGCTCTGACTGGCATCTAGAGACCCATCAGCATAATTGGCATGCTTGTTTCCATTAGCAAACACTCACACACATATGCGCACACGCGCACACATGCATACACACACACACACACACACACACACAAAATGCACAAATGCATTGCCACATGCCAGCGCAGTTCTCGAGAGCCCAGTCAGTCCACTCAGCAGAAAATAAAGAGGAGAGGAGAGAAAGAATAAACAGGAAAAGCAAGAAGGTGGGGTGTGAAAGCAGAGAAACACTCAGAGAGAGAGAGAGAGAGAGAGAGAGAGAGAGAGAGAGAGAGAGAGAGAGAGAGAGAGAGAGAGAGAGAGAGAGAGAGAGAGAGAGAGAATGAGAGCAGGTCAGAGAGAAAAAAGATGTGGTGGGGATTGGATAGAGAGATCAAGAAAAAGAAGAGAGAAGAAAAAGGTTGAGTGGCAGAGGGTGGGAGAAACAAAGCAAGTGGGATCAAATCTATTGACAGGTATAGAGACAGACAGAGAGAGACAGAGAACTGGAGAGGGAGAATGAAAGGTAGACGAAGAAAGATGAGTGCTGGCAGAGTGCACTATCTTTACCTTTCCCTTCTGCTGCCATCAGCTCTCTTGACAAACACCCAGACAATTGGCTATGACTGTGTATGTGCACGTGCACGTGTGTGTGGTATCTGTTTGTAATATCCTCTGACACACACACACACCTCCTGATGTGCAGCTAAGTAGAATAATAATCAAGCTATTCATTAGTGCAGCAACAAAGGCCATTACCGGCTAATCAACAATCTTCAAACTCAATCGAGGAAAGCTAATAGAAATTTAATCCAACAGCGCACATGAATATGGTGAGGATTGTGTGTGTGTGTGTGTGTGTGTGTGTGTGTGTGTGTGTGTGTGTGTGTGTGTGTGTGTGTGTGTGTGTGTGTGTGTGTGTATCCATTTTAGATAAAACAATTAACTCATCGAGATGAGATGAACAAAAGGACTTTGTTATTTCAAACAATTACATGATAGTAACTATCCAGGAAGAAGAAGAAGGAAAAAAAAACAAACAACAACAACAGAAAAAAGCACATTGCTTGTTTTCCTAAAATCCATTTCCTAGACATCAAATAAATGATGCAATCCAACTGAAATCAGCATCAATGTGTGCCAAAGGAAATTACTTTAACAAACTGGAAAGTGTTTTTTGTTGTTTTTTTTTTTTGTTTGTTTGTTTTTTTTTTTTTCAAATCCTTGAATTTTCGCTTCCTTATAAAACAAAACATAAACACAACACACAAACATACACACTTGCATACAGTGGATATGTTCCTTCAATCATGTACTCTTGATTCTGTCCTATCAAAGATGCAGCAGCCATGCATAAAGTAGGACTGGTATGATAGGATAGTTCAAGCCTCCTTTTATCTAAGGGGTCAATTTGACCCAATTCAGTGTTTAACATCTCTAAATACACAATTAACATTGTTTTTTTTTTTTTTTTGTATTGTTTTTTGGCTTCATATTTCTTGGCTTTTCCTAATTTAGTGGGGACAAGTGGGTAAAAATAAAATTAACATATATTTTCAATGTCCTGGACACATTTTGTAGCTGTAGGTGTTACTAGGCTTTACACGCATTTGCTATAGCTGGTTTGGATGACACTGAGGAGCTATAACATGCCATTTATAATCATTAAAAAAAAAAAAAAAAAAACAGACTTGTCTCAAATTTGCTTTAGGGCCCTCACCTAACATCAGCACACCTGTAGTAGTACCTCAACTACTGATAGTTAATGTGACATTTGGGGGAGAAAAACCTGGTTCCCAAAAGAACTTAGGTTATGTTTTATGTAAGGGGCGATTTAGATAGTCAACAAGACACATAGGGCTCTAGTTTCCCGGCGCAGCGCGGGGTGGCGCAGTGAGGCGAACCCCGCGCAGAGCTAGTTTCGACCGGCGAAGCGGGAGAGGCGGACAGTGTCCAAGTTTCGCAGGCGGAGGTTCGCCGAGATGGGAGTGGTGGCGCAGCGGGGGGAGGTGCCGACAGATTCGGCTTAGCGCAGTGACAGTTTCGTGCCAAAAGGCTTCGCCGGGGTGCGCCAAAAGCTCGCCATCTGAAACCACGTCTACTTTCCGCGCAAGGCGGAGCGGAGCCGGCGCAGTGGAAGTTTGGCTGCCTGGCGCACATCACCAAAACCTCACGATCAGCACAAACGGTGCCAATCTCCTTTGATCTGACATCAGCTGTGACGGGACAGTTGTTATGGAGATATATGTATGTGCTGATTGTGATCGTAGCATTGAATAGTGTTTTTTTCGGTATTTATTGCATTGTTCATGTGTCTGACATCCCGGAAGCCTGCCTGTGAGGTTTTGGTGACGTGTCCACACTGCTCGCCGGTCTCCGCTCCGCGCCTGTCTCCTGAGCTCCGCTCCGCCTGCGGCAATAGACCTCCATGTCAGCTGTGTAAACTTTCATTCCGCCTTCGCGCAGCGCATTTTAAAGGCAAGGACAGGGGCTCATTTGATTGGTTAAATGTGAATCGGCTGTGTCAAACCCACTCCACGCCTTCTCTCCTCCCTTGCGCCGGTAGGAGGGACGGCGGAGTACCTGCGCCACCGAGAACGGCGTGCCAAACTTGGAAAATCCGCCTGGCCACACCCAGTTGGCGAAGCGCATCTGCGCTACGCCCCCGCCTCGCCTGGTCTGCGAAACTAGAGCCCATAAACTTAGGTAACAATTTTTATTGTAATGCTTTTCAGGAGGTTTAAGATACTGGAGTTGGTAAATCTAAAGCTAACAGGAAGGTCAATAATTTTCCATAAAAATAACAAACAAACAAACAAACAAGATATACCATTAATTTAATTTAACCAAGAGATGAAACTTGATGTCTGAAGACATTAATTAGAGGATCAGGCATCACACATCATACATATTTTGGTTTGAACTTTTGAAACTACAAGGACAACACGTGTTCTTGTTCACACTTTGTGCACATGCTTTGTGAGGCAGTGTCTTCTAATTATTTTTCAAGTTCACACATTGGCTCTTCTATACCGTGCTTCACTATACATGCCATTTTCCAGGAATAAGCATTTCCTATTAAGTGTTGAGTATTACACCTTGCACCATAGCAAAAAAAGCCTCTCACAGCCCGGATAATCCACAGCATTAATGCCATTTTGTGGGGAAAAAGACATGCCTTTTTTAAATGGTTTATTTCGTAAAAATGGCAAAAATAGTTTCCTTTGTAGCCTAGATTATCTACAGCACGCATAAGGCAATTTGTTAAAGCCCACAACCTCACTGCAATTCAACTGCTTTCAACAAACCAAATCAAATGCTTCTTCTACACACCAATACAACCTCTCCACAACTGCACACTTTATTCTGTGCATGTACAACCCGACATGCTGGCAGGTGACACGGTGTTTATGCAGAGGTGACTCGTGTAAGGCTCCTAACAGCCACTGTGACCCGTGCAGACACATACACTTACATAGATCTCTTTCTTGCACATCTGCATCAGTTTAAATAAAATGCATTTGTTTTTTTTTTTATCCTATTGCTTCCTGTGTGTTATACAAGTACTCCAATTTGCAGTAGAAAAGCTGACTTGTACACAATCAATTTGTGATGTACTTGAAGCCTAATTTGGGTTTTGGCCTCCAATGTTTCTGTGTGAAAGCAACAACCATAAAGGATGCTTCTGTTTTCCTTCTGTATCTTCTACACAATTACTTAGCAGAGCCACACACGTAGCAGTGACTACTCTCTTGCTCAATTCAGTGTATTGGCACCTCTACACCTGCCAATTTGTAGCCTGTTAACAATTACAAATGGCTGCATTTTGGTGCTTATAAAACCACCTTTACTAACTCTAAAAAGAGCAGAATCCTCCGTCTTTTTCTTTCTAACAGTCTCTCATACTTATTTACAGTACCACTCATCTGGATTTACACAAAGAGAATGATTCTACTAATGACTGTGCAAATTGCCCTGTTCACAATGTTCGTAACTTCAAATACTCACATTTTTAAGAGTGTCTTCTCTATGAAAGGCCAGAAGCCAGACTCTAAATTGTCTTGGACGTAAAATCATGTTTAAGAAATGAGTAAGAACATCTCACATTAATATTTTACAAAAGAGATGAGGTCAGATGGTTTCCATCTGTGTTGCTATTAAAGAACTGTGGCTTGTTTTCAAATAAAGATGATTTAGTGGTGTAATGAGAGAGTAGATAATGAAGACAGAAGACATGTGCATACACACACACACACACACACACACACACTACCTCAGTGACATACAAAACAAAAGTTAGTAAGACACAAAGAGAAGTTAAAAAGACCAACAAGGAGCCAGGCAAAGCTGCAAGCAGAGAGACAGATAAACATGCAGATAAACAGACAGGTGACAGGAAGATTCACTGCAAAGAGACAGACAAACAGAAAAACAAAGAGAGAGACAGGCATGAGGACAGACACACATCAATAGAAACAGACAGGCACAAAGGGGAACAGGCAAAAAGTCAGATACAGCACCACAGGAGTGATGAGTCACGGACTAGATTTAAAACAATTTCAGCATAGTTGATTCAAGTTGTCTGCTGTTTTTCTTCCAACTACTTGTTTTTCAAAGTCAACTATTTTAAAAGAAACACTGCCTAAATATCACACTCCCATAAATGAAGGGAGGTGGCACTTTTGATCCACAATTGTGTGAAATCGATCATTCCACTTCTGTTTTAGTTTACAGATTCCACCTCGCAGAAGCATTTAGGTTTGTTTTATGTGTTGGCTTGTATGGGTTGTGATTGGCAGAGGCCGGGTCCTAAAATAACCACAGAGAAGGTTCGTTTATTTTTGAGAGCAGAAGGTGGAAACTGCATTGGACATTTCGCTTAAGCTTGCATTGTTTACAAGCTGACAAAAGAAATTAAGACGCCTCCCACGATCACCCTTCAATATTGGTGTTAACATTATGCCAGTGTTGACTGCTGGAAAATCATCACAATGGCTTTGAAACAATCAGGATTTAAAAAAAAAAAAATAAGGCAGTGAGTGGCAGCTATCAGCTAATGTAGTATAATACAGTTATTGTAACGTAATGAAAGTAGTCAGTATCAACTTTAATTCATTGTTATGGTTTACAATAATATGGTTTTTTAACATGGTCTGGTTGTATTTGTGAGTGCTGATACAGAATGGTGGATTAAACTGTTGACGGGGAGCATGTTTAGGTGGTCTGATATACAGTTGTGACAGCCATGCTTGAGATTATTCACAGTGGTCATGGTATTAAGTCTGATATCACCACTCTAATACACCTTCCAAAATGTGCGTTTTGGCTTCTCGCCCACAGTGGGCTAACATATTTGATAGAGTGAGAGTGAATAAGCATGAGAGGTTTGGCAAAAGTGACTTTGAACACAATTTTGTGCATGCATGTAAAAACAGTCAGCATGAGCATTAAGTGAATGGAACACACCAAAAAAAAAATTAATTGTCCTTTAAACACAATGCCAATTCTTCACAGTCAGCAGTGGTCAGCGATAACCTTGTCACTGCACACACTGATTGTGTGGAGTGTGAGTTTCAGTCATCGATATCTGTGCCATTTCACATCCCTATCTTAATTGGCCATATGTCCTGGTGTTTCTGCCTGTACTGTTACTACACTGGGGAGGTGATTAGGACAATCCTGCTGCCCACTGCTACTGTGGGGAATTTACTATCATCACAAACCTCACTACAGTACAATACATGCCAAGACTGGGCAGACTGGGCAGATTGTGCAGGTTAACATAAGGTCACTGTGTGTGTGTGTGTGCACTGTATATATGTGATGGTGACTGGCCCACATGTATGGGTGAGTGTTTATTTGTCTGTGTATTCATGCATGTGTATGTGTGTGTGTGTGTGTGTGTGTGTGTGTGTGTGTGTGCGTGTGCATGTGAGCATACCAACATGGGATTTCAGAGGCTCTGACAGCTTAATTAACTAGATCCAGGCAAGTGACATAAAGACCCAATTAACCATGGTGACATAACTGGGTCATCATTGACAGTCATCCCACACTGATATTCAAAAGGACACCTTTGATAAAAAAAAAAAAAAAAAGCAGGTTGGACCCCTCATTGTCTAATTCATTTTTCGACAGTGTTTGTGTCATTTGTCTTCCCATAAATCACTTAAGAGCAAATTTTCATTAGCTAATTCTGCTGCTACAAAAGGAGTACTGCACAAAGGCTCAAAAGGCACTAATTTATAAAACAATGCCAAAAGAAAAGCGGACCAGACATATTAAATCTTGCAGCATGATATCCTTGTGTGATGTTTTAACAGAGAATTAATTTTCTTACAATTTATCCCCTTTTCTGCAAGAATTTCAGGTAAAATGTGAGAATGAAAGCTAAAGGTTGGGGAGAAGAGTGAAGCTCTTCTCCAATTTCCAGAGTCTCTTACATAGACAGAACTGGGACTAAGGTGAGCTTTCTTATCTGCAAGATGCTTGGTATTTGGAAATAGTCAATTACTCAGGAGAAATACACTCAGGGACAAAGTGTGCAACCTAAATAATCCAGGATAGAGAAAACAAAGTCAGAAGTGGGAATTCATATACCTTCACACTATGCTGCTCAAAATAAACATGATATATCCTCTTGAATGCTGCTGAGCTATAGTGGCATGTACATGAAGACAACACAAAGCACAAATTCTCTTTGAGAGCTAAAGCATAGAATTCTCCAAGGTCTCGTATAGATGGAGAACTAGGACTTTGGTATATTTTCTAAGAATTCCTTAAGAATTGCACTACGAGGAATTAAAATGTAGTAGGGCATTGAAGAGGAAGCTGGTGTATAAGAAAAAGAATCCCCAATGTGCACTGGAGTGTGAGAAATAGCTACGAGCTCTCTAAGGTGTCCTGCACAGACAGAACTGGGACGCAGGAGGACACCCAGTTGGACTAGGACGGGCCCGCAGAGAACTATTTATAACCTATTACTCCACTCTGCACCTTGGAACACTTCTACTGAATGATGCATGGCAAATGTGCATGATACATGGGTAATATTTTACCAAGTGGCAACTTGCGCACTGAAAAAATCTCCATCTCAACAAACTATTTCCTCTTATATTCAGTCTTGAATGTTCTTTTTTCTCAAAACACAGGGGAAAAAATGTGCCAGATGGATGAGATAATCCCACTTGTTTTTCACTGATCAACTTGTTTCCAGAAGTTCTCAAATCAAGTGTAATTTTCTTGATGCTAGTGGGCTGATCTGCCATATTCTCTTATGTCAACATTGTTCCCAGAAAAAGTCCGGAAACAAGTGAAATTGCACTGGAAACAAGTGAGATTATCCAACCGCACTTGCAGATGTTTTATTAATACAATACTAAATGACTTATGACTTACTTTTTTTGCTGTGTATGTACATGTTAAAGTCTAATCTTTAAAATACGTTCTTTTTAAACCTTTTAAATTCTAGCTGCAACTACCCAGCAACATATTTTCCTGCTGTATAAGAAAAACAATATTTTAAGATTGAATACGAGACTAAATAACTTGTTAAGACAGAGGTTTTTTTCCAGTGTGCATGTGCGTGTGATTGTGATCATAAGTATCTTGCTTTTGTATTGAACCATAACAAAATCTTTGAATTTGTTTTCAAAAATTTCAGATTATTTAAGATCTGGAATAAACTGTACCATTAATCAGATAACTATAACAAAGCAATCACAGTGGAGGATTCTATTTTGAGGTGAGGTTATCAATGACAGAGAAGAGAGGAGAAAAGAAAATGTGAGAGAGAACTGATGAAGACAGACAGGAGATGAGAAGAGAAGAAAGGTAAATAAAGGAGTTGGAAGGAAAGAACTGTAAAGGAGAAGGCAAAGAAGAAGCAGACCGGATGAAAAAGTAGGGAAAGCAATGAAAGGAAGGTAAGAAAGTAACAAAAAAAACAGGAGAAGAGGAGAGGAGAAACAAGTAGGCGGCTCAGCACTAAAGGAGGTCACGGATGTGCTGAACAGAGAGCCTGCATTGGTTTCTCTAGGGTACAGACACGCACGCACACACACATGAATGCATGGTGTTACCTTTGAGATTTAGCACAGGTGCAGATACTTCACAGTGATCTATTAGACTCACCCTCCCATGTCAACATTCAAGAGAGGAGAAAGACAGAGAGAGGAAGAGAGATGGATGGGGAACAATCTCGAGAGGGTGTTAGATAAAGAAAAGGTATTTCCACGGCAACAGCGAGGGAGAGAGGGAGAGAGTGGGAGAGGGAAAGAGGGAGGGAGATCATGGCGGAAGAGGACGTGAGGGGGGTATGTGGGATATCTGCGAGTGATCCATTAAACTTACCCCCACAATGTCAACACAAAGGGAAAGAGGGAGAGAAGGAGGCAGGAGAGAGAGAGAAAATGCAATGGAACGAAGAGGACAAATGAAAAGGTAATGAAGGAGTGAAGGGGGAGTGAAGGAGAGTGAGGGAGGCTGGCGGACAGAGCAGGATCTATTTGAATTTTCCATACTATGTCAACAATTAGGGAAAGAAGGATGATGGGAGTGCAGCAAGCAAGGGAGGCGCTGAACGAAGAGAAAAGGGAGTGGAGAGAATAGATGGGGAGATATATTGAGGTGATCCATTAGGCCCAGCACTTGGGAAAACAAGAGAAGAAAAGTAAAAGTCGTGGGGAATGCAGAGGAGTAAGGTGATGAGAAGAGGGAGAAAATTAACAGGAGAAAAGGGGAAGCGGAAAGTGGCGAGGGTAATATTTTACCTCAGACCCCTTGTGTCAGCACTCAAACCGTGGCCAATGAGAAATGAGTGCAAGTGTGTATGCAGTACAGTATGCGTGCATGTGTGACTGGTGCAACTGTAACAATGCATTATTTACGCATGTTGTAATAACTTGCTACATTTTCTACTAAAATCCTTGAACCCAAAACGAAATACATTTTCCCCATTTTACAACCTATTACATGATGCAGAGGTTGCATATTTTTTGACAAATATGTAATAATTCAGTGCATTATGTAATAACATGCCACAACCGCTGTCTTGATGTGGCACATTCTCCACTAGGTGAGCCACAGAGGTGAGTTTCATATCCATAAATGTTAATTTACTGGTAAAAAAGAAGCCTTCTGTAAATAAAAAAAAAGTAATTACAACTGTGAAGACTTTCCCAAGCACATTTTTGTTGGTTTGATGTGTTCACTCTGTAATACATGGTTTACATAATTACTTAATTGCTTGTAGTATCTAATTTCTGACCACTAGCTGTACAGAGATATAAGAGAGGGCTCATCCCATTGCTTAATTATTAAGATTATTTTTTCCTTCATATCATGCCGAAAGGTCACCTGGACACCCTCCATCTTTGACTGCACCTTGAAATCCTGTCCATCAAAGTCACAACCAGAATTGGGGACAAAGGACAGCCTTGGCGGGGCCTAACACACACTGGGAATGAGCTTGGCCTAATTCCAAGAATGTGAACACAGCTCTCACTTCGGTTATACAGGGGACTGAATGGCTTACAGCAGCAAACCTGGCACCCCAGGTACCTGGATTATGGTTGGGTGAGATCTTTTTTTCATTAAAAAAAAAAAAAAAAAAACAGCTCAGGCAAGGTGGAAAAATGACATCTGCAGCATTTAAAGTAAGATTTGGTTATTGGAATATTATAAGTATTTCAAATAGCTTGTCTATCCACACAGTCTTGTTTATTTCTGACCACGTTTGTTCTTTTAGATTGAAAGATGCTCAGTTTTGAATGTTTTCAGAGTGTCTTCTTAATTCATGTAATTGAGTAAAAAACCTTTGTTAAACCATCAGTGAAATTACTTGTAATGCACATCCCTACTGTAAGCCTTCTCCAGATCCACAAAGCACATGCAGACTAGATGGTGAACTCCCATGATCCCTCTAGTATCCACGCTAGGGTAAAGAGTTGGTCCACTGTTCCACGACCAGGATGGAATCCACACTGTTACTCCTAAATCTGAGGTTCAACAATCGTCTCCTTTCCAACACCTTGGCACAAGCTTTCCCAGTGATATTCTGATAACTGGAGCACACACTTCGGCCCCCCTTTGTAAAAATGGAAACCACCACCCTGGTCTGCCATTCCACTGGCACTATCCCTGACCTCCACATGACGCTGATGAGACATGTCAGCCATGACAGCCCAACATCATGTAGAGCCATCAGCATTTCAGGGTGAATCTCATACACTCCCAGTGTCTTAGCACTGTAAAGCTTCCCAACTACCTCAGTGACCTCTGCTATGGAGATGGGTGACGACCTCCCTACAGTAACTCCTCTAGCCATGCCTCCCCCACAGAGCAGGAAGCCTGCCTACCCCCCTGAGTCACTTGATGGTTTGCCAGAACCTGTTTGAGGCCAACCAAAAGTCCTTCTCCATGACCTCCCTCCCCCGCCAGAGTTTTCGCCTCCACTAGAGACCTTTATTTCTTCAGTGAGGATGGATTAATGTGTACGGGAAAATCAGTTGCTTTGAAGTCTAACATCTAGGGTCTGGTGGAAAACAATGTGTGAATCAGATGAAGAGATCAGGTGCAAGGAAGATGAACCTTCAACCAGGTGGTCAATACTCTGGAATCAGTGAAAGGAATGTCAAAAAAGCACTGGATAATTCAAAGACCAATTACAAAAATTACAGAATTAGAAATAGGCCCATTCCTTTAGCCCATCAGGGTCAAAGTGGTTAAGAACAAATATCAGATTGACCTTCTTGAGATGGAAAAATGGGAGATTAGACAGGGTCATGTCACACACAGATATATACAGACAATAGCTGGTGTTATGAAAAGGCAAAAGAGCACAGAGATTGTCAGATATCTTGGAAATAAATATTGGTCCATTATGAACATGGACCAGAGAACAGATAACTTCCTAAATTTGTTTTGGCAATTTGTACCCTACTTGTTGTGATCATCATCATTATTAGCATCTTGCTGCATTTCAGGATGAAGTTAATATAATCAGATACATGTCGTAAAGGGAGAGTTCACACAAAATAAAATGTAAAAAAAAAAAACAAACAAACCAAAAAAAAAAAACTCTGTTTATCAGTCTCAGAAGAAGAATGAATTGGAAGTGAAGAGAACAGTTTTCTGAGAAACCCCGTCACCACTGAGGCCTGTAGATCATGATCACTGTTTTTGGCGAGAGCTATTGCTGTTGAGATTTTTACATGTTACTTCTTGATGCCTTGAGCTCCACAAGAGAATACACATCTATCCATGTGTACTGGGGTGCCAGGAGACAGGCGATATCACAGTAGACTGCAAACCTTGTGAGATCCCACGGGAACTATCTGTATGAATAGACTGCACCATAAGTGGCAAAATGTTTTTGTTGTATTTTGGATGAACTGTAACTTTAACCAAGAGGCTAGAACCTAATAAATCCACACAACCTACGCAATGTGTAATTTCAGCCAACATTAGAATGATGTCTGTTATATATTTGGACATATGAGGTTTTAATCTGACAGGAATAAGACAAAAAACATATTACTGCTGGCTTTTGAAACTCTCCACTGCAGCATCAAAGAACCAGGGATTAACCAGATGGACTACTACTGTGGTGGATTGATAGATGGTCTGCACTTTGGAGACCTGGTGCAAGTGGCTGGTGAATAGATGGATGGGAAAAAGACATGCAGAAAGCAAGGGAGGCAGAGGAGATGGCTGGCAGCTTAGAAATGGAAGTTTGAAAACTATGAAAGCTGTGAAAGAGAGCATATTAGATAGATAGCAAGGCAGGCAGACTGCAGGCTTGGCAATGCAAACTGGGAACTACGAAACAGAGCCATCTATTCAGCACTTGTGACACTGAATTCACTGAATCCCCAGTACTGCCTAACATTTCCTAATAGAAAATTCAATAAAGTAACATTGCCAAGTGAAAAATACAATTCAGCCAGTGAGCAGGATTTTGATTAGGTGTGCTTAGCAATAAATTTAGTTCTAGGGAATAAAAAAAAAAAAAAAAAAAAGAATCACTCAAAATTTGAAAAAGTTGGACACCCCTCCTACCTCATAAGTCTGAGGTACACAAGGAAGAATATGAGTGGGTTTAGCCAAAATGTATTTCAAAGCAATTTATCAACAGGCTTCTTAAACTGTCAACAGTAATCTTGCATAATCCTAAACCTTAATTACTTTTTGATCTCTTTGATTCCAAAATCTATATGCTAAACTTAAATTTCAGTGCAGTTACAGTTCAGTCACAGGTTGTTTCAAAAATGAAACAACCAGTTGTTGTTTATTTCTCTCTGGACATTTTTTTAATCATCCAAGACATATCGTTGACCAGATGAATGTATCTCCAGTAACCTTGATGCATTACAATTGAAAATACGTTTATCATTATATATATACAATCTATGATTCTTCAACCCTAGTTGGAGGACTTAGGAAGAAAGATGTCTGATTGGCAGACAGGTAAAGAAAATTGGCTGGGAAGATTTCTTCCAAAATGCATTCCATTACAGATTACTGAAAGTATACCTAATCTGATGCCTGAGGCTTGTTAATGCAAATTGGGAAGCTGGGGAAAAGCAGGCAGCTAGGCAGAGAGCTCTGGGAGAGAGAGGATGTGTGTGGGAAAGACAGGCAGGCAGGTTAGGAGACGACCAGAAGGCAGGCAGCTCGGGACCTGAAGCTAGGAGAATTTAGGAACGGAGCCATTCCCTCGGAGAGATTTGAAGTTATAGGGAGACAGGGGCTGTAAAACAGAGGAGAGGAAAGAGAGGGAGGAGGGGAGAAACAATAAAGAAATGGGATGTAAAAAGGGAGGAACATATGTAGGGCTGGCCCTGAACATGCAGCTATTTGATTAAGTGTTTGTTAGGTAGCTATTTAAATATAATATCAGCATTTGGATAATTTGGGGTGAGGGGGTTCTGCCCAGCAACAGTGTTATGTGATGTCACACGTGAAAGCAGTGAGAAGGAGGCTGAAGCTGAAAAAATGCAGGAAGCATTTACGGCACGGGATGACTTTAAATTGGTTGACAACAAGGCTCAGTGTCAAAAACGCAAACAAAAATTAGCCTAATCATGCAAGCATGTCAACTTTGTCAAACCATCTGAGGCATGTAAATACTGGTGCAGAATTTGTAGAAGATGTTTTCAAGACTCTAAACGAGCATCACATTACATTGTGGGGGACGTCAATCCTGTCTGTTTGGAGTGTGCCACACTATTGCCCAATTTTTTTATAAGCCAGTTAATATTGAGTGAATATCTGAATATCTGTCTATAAAGACAGCCCTAGAGAAAATAAAAGAATGACTATGCACAAGAAGTTAACAAGAGAAGAAAGAGACAAGGTGAAAAAAAAAATCTTTGCAGCTAAAGCATGCATGGAAACTGGGATAGCAGGAGTGGTTGCGAAAGAGGAAAAAAATGTAGAAATGACAGTTTGGGGTGAGAGGGTTAGAAGATAGAGGGTTTATATGGGACTCTGGGCTAAAAACATTACTGACAGAGGCAAAAAAAAAAAAAAAAAAAAAGACCATCCAAATCCACCTCTCAACAGCTCAGACATTTTGGGGGGAGAATTTCCCCAAACAGGCACTGACCTAGTAACAGCTTGAATCAGCCTTGAACCAACACCTCAAATATCACAGGGGGATAGTTCAAAAGGGAAATTCCTTCAATGTGTGACATGGGCAGTTAATGTGGAAAAAAACAGGAATACCATAAAATAAACATAAATAACAAAAACAGCAAGGTTTATATCTGGTCAGTTGCATATTATTTGTTATTTGTTCATTTGTTGACCCCTCAGTGTTGGTTCTGGAAGTGATGCAGATTTTGTTTTAACTGGGTTCTTTAAGATTAAATTCACTCAAGTAGTCACAGAATCTGTCTGCTCAAAACTATGAAAAGTATATGACCATAAACAATGTAGCTACATGACATCATATGTTATGTAGCTGTGTGTACTCCATGGCACATCCCTGAAGTGATTTTATACTGGTAAGTTGGGGTAGACTATTTAAATACTTGAATACTCAAGTACAAATAATGTCAGTTTAAAGTAAAGTCATTGTCTGAGTGTTCTTAAAACTGGGGTTGCAGCAGGTTACAGATTTACCAATATATTTGACTGACACTTGCCTTTTTTTGAATATCCGCTACCGGCATGGCCATGTCTCCCTTCATTAATATGAAAGAGGTTACACTCTATCTCTTGTTTTCCTATTCTCTTTTTACTGTTTTGCATAGTCACTTTCAGATTTAAAAGTACTGTATTAAAACAGCTATTAGCAATTCAGTTAAAAAAATTGTCAGAACTAGTGTCAGTCCTAAGGAAAAAACATATTGGTCACTGGAAAAAACAAAATAAAACAAAACAACTTATTACAGCCTCCTCGAAACTGACTGAACTGCAAAACACTAAGATAAAAATATAGAAAAACACAATACAAATGATACTACTATTATCATTACTACTAATTTACCAGTAGTACAACTACTGCTACTAGTAATAAAGATGATAAGAAAAACTGTAAGCTGTGTGTGAGAATGTAAAGGAGGCTTCTTCTTCTTTTTTTTTTTTTTTTTTTTCTTTTTTTTGTCAAGGCAGCGAGGCGCCTTTTTAAGTAACTCTACATTCACGGTGTTGTGGAGAGCTGGTGTTGAAATGATTGACAGCTCGCTACATTAATGAACAGCCCTGTGGTTACGGGTCACCACGGTGAAAGTGTTGAAGTTCTCTGGCTCCCTGTCTCTGTCTCTTTCTTTATTTCTCTGGACAATGATATATTTTCCCTTTCCTGCTGAACTGTCCCAGTTCACTAAGTACTTTAACATCACAACATGCTTAAGAGCAGACTAATGGAAATAGCAGAAGCTGAGAGAGAGAGAGGTGCAAGGAAGGAAGAAGAAAAGGAAGAAAACAAGAGTGGGATTAAGTAGAAATAGAAATGACTGTGTGTGAAAGAGAAGACTGACAGCTAAAGAGCATTTAAGTGTTTCAGCACTTTGATCAAAAAAAAAAAAAAAAAAAAAAAACACCTGTAATGTACTTGATGATCATGTTCAAAGTGGAAGCTTAAAATGTTCACAGTACAATGAGTGCTATAGTTATTTCCTAAAAAAAAAAAAAAAAAAAGATATATTTTTACCACATATTGAATTCAATGTCAAGTACTTAGAACAAGGTCAACATGAACACCCCCTCTCTTTCTTTCTCTCCTTCAGTTCATCTTAGTATCTGTTTTACTCGCACAACTGCAATAGCTCACTGATCTTGTCAATTTAATTCTAGCATGATGAAAAAAGAATCTGCATGTTCAAGGTAAGGAAAGGAATTTACAACGTACATTACTATCATTTTGCACCAGCCTGTACTGCTCTTGCACACCACCAAGGGATACTCTGTATTGCCTATATCTGTTTTTCACACTGTGCCTGCCTGACGGATGACAGGGCACCCAGTCAGCTGTGCACACTGTTGACCAATCAGAGCATTCATTAAGATCGGGGACAACTGACTGATTGAAGTATACTGGATATCTCAAACTGATTAGGCTGGAAACCAGAAAGCTGGTTTCCTAAGCTTCCACAACAGTGACAAATGCCACATTTTACACAATACAATACAAAGTTAATGAGAATTGTGATTGTCATTGCACAGGCTTTTAAGCAGTAGTAGATAATGCAGTAGTGTTGCTACTGCATTATCCATGTGAAACATTACAATGCAACTGTGAGTGACTCTGTGTGTGTGTGTGTGTGTGTGTGCGTGTGCGTGTGCGAAATCATCCCTTTGAAAAGGTATGATATGCTGCTATCACAGTTTGTGCTCTTCAAAGACCATGTGATGTATGTGCTGGAGTTTATGCATGTGTTTTTACATGTGTTCGTGCATCTAAGCGGATTCAGTGTACAGTGTAGGAGTGTTGATGACACTCCATAATCATTAAAGCATGAGGAGGCTTTGAGCTGATTGGGGGCATGCTAATCCTTTTTAATTGACTCTCCAGCTCTCCAGTGTTATTAAAACCGCCCAATAACAAAATCAGCTTTGCTTTATTAACCGGGTCAGCAGTAATGCTGTAGACCTCCCTGTTAGTTAATGTTGTATTTCGTTAAAGTATGTACAGTATGAAGTATGAGCCTAGTCAACATGAAAACCAAGTGCTATAACTGTCAAAGGGTCACATCACAACATGGACATAAAGAAAAAAAGTGTCAGCATTACAAGATGTCTAAATAAGGGATTAGAAATGTTTAATTCTCATATTCACTTAGATCATTTTCAATACATTAAAAAAAAAAAAAAGCAGGGTGGCATCACACTCTGAATACAAAACACACCCGCAGGCATTCAGATGTAAATTACTCATGAGTGTAGCTCATGAAGTGTGTACATGTGTCCAATCTCAAGCTATAAGGCATGTTTTTGTTATTGCATTAGCACAGAATTTTGATCATCAAACTTTACAGCAGAGGTGTACAAGTTGTTTTGTAATTTATTGAAGTCCCCCTGCAATTTATTAAGCCACTAAAAAGCCCCAAACAATAATCTCCATTCATAAACATTACATTTTTTTTTTAAAAGAAGCATCCCTTTGTGTGTTAAATGTAACTCTATACTTTGCCCTCATTAAAAATGCACAGATCTATGATACTGCAAGTAGCCTCTGCCCCCACCCCAACACACACATATACACACACACACACACATCGCACCTGCTCACACACCAGCTCGTAACCTTACAGTTCACAAGGCAAAGAAGTCCCATTCCACAACTGTCGTGAACATTGCGCCATATTTCATAATCTAAGCATGAAATGTTTTCAGTGAATCTCTTAGTTACACTACAACTGTTCATGTGAAGCAGCCATTTCAAGTCGGTCTTGTTGTGTTTTTGACAACAAAAGCGGTCCAGCACCAGCACCGCGAGCGGCAGAGCTGGTGCCAATGATATGCAAAGCACCAGCCTGCCAGTTGATGGGATTGGCTGTGGGATTTGTGACGCACCAAATCGAGCTGGCTCGGGGCACGTCTGAATCTCAGATTTTAGGAGCTGTGCACAGACAAACATAGCTTTAATAAAGGGTTATGAAAACACCTCTTTAGTGACAAACTTTGCAAAGACACATTCATTGTAGTCAAGATCAGACATTTTGAGTGATATAAACATAAGAAAAACACATTTGGATGGGGACAATAATAACTGCACAACACTTCATCTTATAATTTCAGTAAAGAAAAAATAATTACCAGTATTTATTTTCAAATTGGGCAAAGGTGGCAGGTTATTCAGTATTTTCTTATAATTGACATGACACACTCAGGAAAATAGTACACATTTTTTGGATCACTGAAAGTTTTTGGAAAATGTAATTTTAGTTCACTGCCATCTCTTTTTGTTACTATCAGGTGACAGGAAGTTGAAAACAGTGTCTTTTTCCAATTTACTACATCTCTATGGACTTACATACCCCTAACCCTGACCCTAATTTGACCCTATTAGCACCAACCCTGAGATTAGCCATTATCCAGACATTTATCATTGGTAGGCTATCGTAGGCTTTACAGTATTGGATCATCTGAAACTTAAAGGACTTTTCAGCAACAAATTATAGTCACTTGGACTATCCAAATAAAATGTGACCAGTTAATTTAGAGCTACTGCTAAACATTTTGTTATCTGACTCAATCCAGTTAATGTTATCTATATGATGTTTCTTTTCTCTCTTATCCATTTATGCATTACAGGTATACCCAGACATATTTGTGATGCTCTCTTGCAGTGAATCCATGCGTATCATTCACTTCATCTCAGTCCTGACTCATTATCAGAGATTGGAAAAAGTGCTGTTGAACTAATGGATGATGGCTATTTCATGAAAGCAAAGTGCATAGAAAGTAGATCTCTGTATTTGTGCACATAAAGGGCAGCATAATGCATTGTGAGTATTTCTTAGATATGCTTATGTTAAATATATCTTTAAATAAAGCAATTTTATCCTTATAATAGTGTAAAACTGAGCCTTTTTTTTTTTTTTTTTGACAAAACCAAATTGCATTCCATCATGGGATATGGGTACACTGGGGTATCAGGGGGTGGAGTCTACTGGAGTAGGAGGGTCCCTTGTGAACATCTTAAAGTGACTCTTAACACAGACCACAGAAATGTTTGCACTCTGCTCTGCTGTAGGCCTTTGTGAATATCCTTTGATGATTACTTTTGCAGAACAATAGACAGAAAATTAGACATATGGGCTAGTTTAGCATTTTTGTAACCCACAACTGATGTTAGACTGCGGTTAAAGCAGGGCCTCTCTGAGGAAAAATAAATGCACAGTAAGCTCCTAATCTGCTAGCCAATAGCATTTCATTCAACCCGCCCTACAATGCAAAGATTTGCAAAATTTATGCCAACAAAGAATAGCTTATATTTTTGGTAATGAATGCAAAGTTCCTCTTTAGCCATTAACCATATCTATCTCTTCAGAGCCATTAATAATTTAATCCCACTGAGACCCACCGCTTGGTCCAGACCACATCTTTGAAAACACTCTTTTACATAATTGTGTGCCATATTGCAGCAGTGATAGGTTTTACAGACAGAAAGGTAGAGCAGATGCCATCATGGACAGTCTGTTCTTTCTTTATAGTTCCCCGAAGAACTACAGGAGCATCTTATCTCTAAGTGCTGTACATCAACCCCTGCCAGGTCACAGCTAAGTAGCCTAGAGCCATCTACCCTAAAAAGAGTTATGCTGCAGAAATCAGCAAAGCATCAGTAATGCCCAGCACTTCTTGGCAGAATGTGTAATAGGCTAGTGTTTCAACACAATTCCAGCCTGTAAGCAGAATTTGGGTGAATATTGCTTTGCAAAAATTCAATTATTTGAGTTCACACTATCAAACACTTTACATAGTCTCGAGTGGAGTAACACATAATAGCAATAATAGCTTTTACAGGCAGACTGAGAGAATGGTGGGTCACATGATATTACAAACACCACATCTTCCCCTCTGCTGCCCGAAGATGAGAGAACCAGCAGTTTCTCCTTGAGTATGCAACCTTCTGTTAGGGTAACAGTCAAGCATGTATAAAAAGATTAATTGTACTGACAATGAACTGTTTAAGTATCTCACTTAAACCCGAAGATACTTAATTGAATACCAACCATGATGTAAGTGAAAAGCAATTAATTGGTTGCAATTATTCAAAGCCCTGCTTCACTAAACTTTTGCAGCCTGGGACCCAAATGAGAAATTCATTGTCCTAGTTGCTATAGCACTCAAGAATATAAAAATAATATCTCCTCTTTTGCCAGAAGTAGGCCTGAGAACCATTTTTAGGTCCTAAATCATCTTAAATAATAATAATAGTATAATGTTTCCATTGTACGATATTAAATATGCAAATACGAAGAAACCTCTTAAAGACATTACTATTTCACATGCACAACTTCCAAAAGGTCAGGCTTTTTGTGTTCTTAAAAGATTTACAAGGTCTAACATCTTCTAAAACTTGACAATATTAAGTGGAGTTTTGTTATTTGACACTGTCACCCTCTGTGTCAAAACAGTGTGTTCGTTCAGCCGTGACAACACCGTCAGGACCGCCAAGGACAGCCTGGGTAGCTGCCTGACACTGCAGTACACTCTACACTGTCATGTCACCATCAATCCACAGCTTTGTCTCTGAACTGTGTCAGGACAGACAGGAGGAGCGAGGAGGAAAGAGGAAAGGAGACGGTGACAGAGAGAGACAAAGAGGAAAAAAAGACCAAGAGAGGGTGAGATAGAGTCAACAACAGGGTGAGAGAGACGGGAAGAAACAAGATGGAGACGGTAGACGGAGGCGGAGGAGAGAGAGCGAAGAGACAGAAACAGAATATAACTGAGAGAGGGCAACAGAGTAAGGCTCAGACACATGCACAAAGGGAATGAAAGAGAAGAGACAACAGAAAGGTTAGCAGAAATAAAAACAAGCAATGAAGGGTCAAAGCCATTTTGATACTGGTAAGCCCCTTTTTTTATGTCATTTCCAAACATACATGCAAGAAGGAACGGTTAACTGAAAAGGCTTTTCTGTGGTGTCTGCCAAGCCTTTGAATAGGTAATGAAAGGGGAGAGAGAATAAGCAAGGTTCTCCTAATTTGGAAGGGGGTGAGGGGAGACCCACACGACCTCCATCATTATCTCCTACCCACACACTTCTGAGTCAAGCACCCACTCAGCCATTCACACACCGCAAAAGAAAGAACAGAGTCCCCATTTCAAAAGGACTCAAACCTCAGACCACAGAAAACTGAAAGTACATATCATCATGTGCTTGCATACTTCCTGTCCCCTCGGAGGAGAGAAGAAAAGCATGCAGGTTGAATTGTCGGTTGAGAAACAAAACACAGGGCTACGTAATGAGAAGCTTCCCTCTCAGAATCCTAGATTGATAGTTTCCCTAAACGGCCTAGCCAATGGGTGGATGTAGGCCCCAGTTACAGTCACTTTGAGGGCTGAAATAGCAAAACTCTAGCTTTTGTGAGAAGGCCAAGGTAAACGTCTGGGTTTGGTGTTTTGCTAAGTTAGTGTGTCAAAGTGAGCAATGCAGGCCCTCGGAGTTCGACATCAAGAGAAAAAGAGACTGAAGGACATAAAGAAGGAAACACATAAAGAAAGACATAAAGAAAGACATAAAGAAAGAAAGAAAGTAAGAAAGAAAGAGAGAAAGAAACGAGCGAACAAACACTGACTAGCCTAAAGCTAGACTGAGGTCTGAGGATGCTGACAAAATATATTTCAACCTCTGAGTCTAGACAGAACCAGTGAATGGAACTGAACAAGAGTGAACTGAAAGAGAAACAATGAAAGAAACTGAGAGACAAAAAAAAAAAAAAAAAAGTATGCAAGCAAGGGAGGGGAGAGGGTCAACAGAACGAAACAGAGAGGTTGTCTGACAGTCGCTGCTGAGAACTCTGCAATGGAAAACACACATCTCCAATTCAGCTCTGCACAGTCTGCAGGCTTTGGAATGGGATCTGACTAATGCCTGGATTTACTGTGACACAGCTTATCACCGGATGAACAGCCTCCCAAGGCTCCTAACCTCGTGGTGAACCGCATGTGTATGTATATGTGTGTGTTTGAGTGTGTGAGAGAGAGAGAATGTGTGAAACAGTCCCTTTGCAAAGGTACAGTGGGCAGTGACAGACAGCGCTGATACACAGACAAGAGAGATTCACGAGATACATGAGAGATTCATAGAGAGGAGAAAGAAAACGTGTATATGTGTGTGTGACTATGTGCATGCATCTGCGCGTGAGTCTATTTATGCGGTTGTGCAAACATATCATTAGGTAATGATTATAATCCCTCTAAGCATCACCAACAACCAGCCACAATACATTTGCAACAGCAGACGCATAAAGCTGCTCCTCTTCAGCCGTCCCATTTGTAAATTACTGTGCACTGATAGACCATCACGACACCAGTTTAATAATCTTAACGCCATTTCAATAATTCACCTAGGCGGTCGGAATAAAAAGAGATTGCTGACTAATCTGTGGATTACGGTGATGATTTCTGACAGAGGTTGGGGATCAAGGTAAAATGTGATGGGAGATGAGCCATGGGGCTTACTATGCTAGCTCAAAGAGGATTAAGGTAAGGATCCATTGGGGAAGGAGCATTACATAAATTGTTTTCGTGCATAGACACACACACACACACATGCACGCACGCACACACACATGCACACACACACACACACACACACACAAACGTTGAGTGTGTTTCTCTAGGCCCAGGATGAAAATGACTTCCACTTCTATAGTGTGTTGGTAAATCTGTTTTCAAACCTTGAGAAAAATCCATTGCTTTCATTTGACATTAGAACCTCCATCTGTGTACTATTTGTGCCCCATTCAAGTAGGAATTCAGTTTCATTTATTTGGAAATAAAGAATGGAAACACCCTGCTAAATCGAGAAAGACACATCCATCAGGTCAAGCTCAATCCGCCACTGGCTTGGTCAATATTTATTTCACTGGATTAGAGACTTTTTTTCACTTTTAAATCCACTGACAGTTCTTTTGAAGGACTGGCAGTGTATGCCAGCTCAACATGAGTTTTAAATAAATTGAGAAGCTGGGAATGGTTTGTGTGTTGTGTAGCGGTTTTACACACTGAAGCAGAATGAGGAGAGCACACTGAGCTCCGGTGGGATCTGAAAGGGATTTACAGCCAAACAAATTCAATACTCCCATCTGCTTTTATCTCAGGACATACCTGCAGGACATGAGCATGTCTTATTTGTTAGAGAGCTCCCTGGATGCTTTAATCCCAGCTGTAACCTTCAGTGTCCATTTGAAGCATTCCACTGGCACAGATGTTATAACCTCCAGATAGATTTTGCTAGTAAACTTCATCATATGACACATTAACAATGGTGACGGCAAGGACTGCAGAGGCTGGGATGTGTGTGTATGTGTGTGTCTGCATGCGCGTGTGTCCGTGTACAGTAGGAGTGTGTGTGAAAGGGAGCTAGCCGTTAGCGTTATGGTCACACCAGACCACTGATGGCTTCTGACAGAAAAGTCGGCTATCATCTGCATCACAAAGATTTGTTCAAGCGTACAAAAGAACAGCCATAGACACACACTTGGACACGAAAACAGACACCCACCCTCCACTACATACACAGACAGAAACACACACACACACACACACACACACACACACACACAGAGAGAGAGAGAGAGAGGGAGACAAACACAGATACATACACATGGGCAATTACACTAATGCACACGTCTGCATTTATTTTTTTCGACTGGCAAACGCACAAAGTCTTTCACAGAAAATGACAATGACGGCTTCTGCTAGGGAGGTTAGAGGCCATTATTAACTATATATTGTGTGTATGGAGTGCGTTTGGCCCTCCTGGGTTCACACACACACACACACACACACACACACACACACAAGGACATCCTGGCTGCCTCATGGTCAGGGTGGTGTGTGTGTGATGCCAGAAAATAAGTAGAAATTTACACTTTTTGACACCACAATCTAGGGTCTGGATCAGAATTTATGGCTTGTATAAAATATTTAGAGTAGAAATCAAAGAATAATTCCGACTCAGTAAAATTACACATACTCATGCTAGAGAGGAGAAGAGATGTTGCATTTTTTTCCCCTCTGAATGCTTAAACACTAACAGTGATTCTTAGAGCAGTATCTCTGAAACCGTTTCTCTATATAAAGATATAGATATAGATAAATATTCCTATACTGTGAAACAAAAACCCCAGTAATAAAAAGGGAATATGCACTAAATATAGACATTATATACACACTGAAGGCCAGTCATAGACGATGGTTTGCAATGTGATCAGTCACTGTTGCCCTTATTCCATCAGACTCCATGTGTCTTGATCATGGCCTTTTTGTCTTCCACTGTATGCACCTCTTGCTCTCTTTGCCATATGTGCTGTTACCTGCCTCTCTGCTTTGGTCAAAAAACATCATTTTATGAAAAATTATACACTACTCTGTTGAAGGTAAAAACTAAACACCTGGGTCAGCTGTACAACTGTGTGAACTTCATTGTGTTATGTGTTTTGAACTAAATTTTAAAAGTTGTGAAAACAGTGTTAGCATCTGCAAAATGTGCTGTGCATATGTAGTGTTTTTTGGATGGTATGATTTGAATGAGTAAAGAACTACTGAATTTTTGAACATGACGTCACTGAATGCATTTAGTTTGGCATGATTTGAATATAAAATAAATAAACTGGAGGGGTATCTCAGTGTGTTGCTCAAGAACACTTAAAGGATCTTGACTCTTGAAGGGCAGTCTTTTGCCACCCTGCTGCACAGAATAATGAGTGAA